>NC_048232.1:1795629-1844407 GCF_002007445.2 Ailuropoda melanoleuca | reverse complement strand
ATGTGGTCCATATATACAGTGGAGTATTTCTCAGCCATCAAAAAGAACCATTTCTCAATGTTTGCTGCAACATGGACGGCACTGGAGGAGATTATGCTAAGTGAAATAAGTCAAGCAGAGAAAGACAATTATCATTTATGGAACATAAGAAGTAGGAAGATCAGTAGGAGAAGAAACGGAAGAAGGGGGGGTAAACAGAAGGGGGAATGAACCATGAGAGACTATGGACTCTGGGAAACAAACTGAGGGCTTGGGTGGGGGGGGGATGGAATAGCCTGATGATGGGTATTGAGGGAACGTATTGCATGGTGCACTGGGTGTTATACGCAAGTAATGAATCATGGAACTTTACATCAGGAACTGGGGATGTACCGTATGGGGACTAACAAAATATTATAAAAAATAAAAAAATCAAGGAAAACAAGCTGAGGAACAAATTGCCTCTCATCATCAGGCTCCTGGCCGTCCTTCCTTAAATTCACTGAAGTCTGCAGGCTTATTCCTTGGGAAGAGTAACAGTGTCTCAGGACTGGCCAACAGCCAATTCTGTTCTGCCAACAGCAGTCCACCTTGCTCACTGGAGGCTGGTTCCCAGTTTTTCCAAACACAGCTCACCAAATACTTTTAGATGGATTCCTATCTTTCAAAAAGATTAGATAACCCTTTTATGAAGAACCTGAGTTCCCCAAGGATAGGTACTGATCGGACATTGTGTATTTCATGAAACCAAATGTTTTATCCACCAGATTACTTCATAGTCAAGGTCAAAACTGACAAATCCCACCTCCTGCTCATAACTTCCAATAGCAGTTTACTCCATTATTTTCATCTACTAACATTCATGAATGGCCAAGTATCCAAGGGAAGTCTAACACCGGACATAAAAAGCTTTTTAAAAAGTCAGGCAACTACTAAACTTAAAAAAAAGCATACACAGGGAGGAAAAAAATTCACACACCATGTTAGTTCTTAGAGTAATTATAGACCAGCAATAACAAGGCACTTCTCGAAGACATTTGGACAATGTTTAAGTTATAATGAAACCTCAGTAGAAAAATGAACACATAGGGACACCTTGGTGGCTCAGTCGGTTGGGCATCTGCCTTCGGCTCAGGTCATGATCCCAGAGTCCTGGGATTGAGCCCCATGTTGGGCTTTCTGCTCAGCAGGGAGCCTGTTTCTCCCTCTCCCTGTCTGCCATTCTGTTTACTTGTGCTGTGTCAAATAAAAAGTCAAAGAAAAAAAGAAAACAGATGAACTCTTTCAAACAGAAATAAAGATAGGAACAGAGAGGGAACTTGAAGGACTAATCCTACAAGTCTAATTTCTGAGTATCAGGACCTTCAGTGGGTGAGGGAAGTGAACTACATGCAAAAAAGGGAGCCTCAGAATGAAGAGTGGTTTCCTAGCCAAAAGGGCCCACTCAACTCAGCAGATAAGACTATGCACTCCCACACTAGGACACATCAGTGGTAAAATTTGGGAATACCAAGATCAAAACTTCCAGGAAAAAAAAAAATCTAGTCTTACTGAAAAGAATTAGAATTACAACATCTTTAGAAAGATTTCTCAGCAGCGACATTAAGATTTAGTAAACTGAAGAAATGATTTCATAGCACTGAAAACTTATTTTAGATTTCTATCCCCAAGCTATTAGTCGAGTGTCATAAGGATACTACTACTCTTGAATTTTGTAATGAAACCTCACTTCCCATAAGTTTCTTTTTGCTAAAGTCTACCAGAGGATGGGCTTCCCCAAAATAAGGGCAGAGACCTATAAAAGGATCTCAGAAAACAGGAAGGATATGGAGAAACCCAAGATGATATTGGAGGGAATTCTGAGGACTACCATGGGCAAAATGTACAGAGCAATTACTCGAAATTGAAGATCAATAATTCTGAGCTAGGAACACTGCATGATTTGTATCCATACCAGTTTCCTTCCAGGACATCTAGGTGACTCAGTTAACCATCTGTCTTTGGCTCAGGTCATGATCCCAGGGTCCTGGGATCAAGTCCCACCTCGGGCTCCCTGCCTGCTGCTCCCCCTGCTTGTGCTGTCCCTCTGACAAAATCTTAAAACGTTTTCCTTTGAATGACAACTGAGAATTAGAATAAAAATAAGTAGGACTGTTAACCTCTGATCTCTGGAATGTGCCTGACAATTTCAGCTGTTACCATGAGGCTTGGTGTTCTTTCATTACTCAGACTCTTGGCTAAAGCATCCTGGTCTCTACGGAATATAGAAGATTCATAAATGCCCAAATAAACTTATATACGTGCTCTCTGGAAGGACAGAATAACCTAGTATATCATGGGCTGTCTGTAGAAGTTGGGTGACTTCAGGAATAGGTTGTGAGACCTATGCGTATGCTATTGTATTTTTGAATTTATGACCACACCTTATTCAAATTGAATGCTTCCTAAAGATATTAGCAGCAAATGCAAATTCAATTTGAGCCAGCAATTTGACTTCTAGGATTAGGTCTTGTAGGCTTATGTATACTTTAATAAATGTAAAGGGAAAGTCATACAAGATTTTCATTGCAATATTGTGTTAGAAAAATATTGGAAGTGATCCAGATTATTCAAGAGACTAGGAAAAATACTGCAGTCACACAAAAGAGTAGCTAGGTATCGATACAGAACATTTTCCAACATTCATTATAAAGTGAAAATATATACTATGATGACATTTGTGTAAGGAGTAAAGTTTTATATCTTATCAGATATGCATATGTAATATGTGAAAGGACGAGAGATAATTGAAAACTCTGGTTTTACACAGTGAAGAGATTTTGCTTAGGAGATATGAATGGTAAGGATTTTCACTCATTTTTTGAGTCTTTTACATTCTGAACATGTGGGTATACAAAGCAAAGTCTTGAATGGGTTATAAGAGGTCAAGTAGAATAAGTGAGAAATTGGAAAACAGAAGATGAGTGATATAAGAATGGATGGTATGCAGAATTTTAAGTGCTCAAAGAAAGTATTATTTATCTCAATGAAGGGGAGAAACTAGTCAGGATTTAAAGTTACAGGCTGAAAAATATTTTGGTAAATACCTGGAGAACCACAAAACATACAAAGAGTGGATATTCCAGTATGATTGGAGTGTAGACAGGAACACTCATGTCATAGATGGTGTTGAGTGCTTAAGACTACAAGCCTGAGACTGGAAGTGACCCTAATGATAATCTCAGAAATTGCCTTGTTTACAATCATGCATTGTTTTCACGTGCAGTTTTAGTTTCTCAGAAAACGATATATTACTCTTATTTTATCTTTTGTTTCTTAATCATAGTATCTTGCTTAGAGTTAACTAACTACATGAATTCTCATGTATGCCCATTTCTTGTACGGGCACATTAAAAATTTAGAAGAGGTTTGTCAAAACCTTCGAAGAATTGTTCTGGCAGTGACAGTGTATACACACGTGTCTTTGTGTCCCCACTAAATCCTCCACTTCTCTTGCTGGTACTTTTAAGACCTTCCTAGTCTAAGCCCAGGGACTGAAAAGTTATAGAAGTAGTTTTAATTACGACAAGTCTTCTGAAAACGTTAGATTGAATTCATCTCTACAATGTTGAGGTGCTACATCAAGAGAAACAGGTCTACAAATAAGCCTGCATTAGGTATAGTAAACAATGTACAATGTATGCAGTCCCTAGCAGATTAGTTTCTAAGACAGTCTAAATGATCACCATTTAGTGCACTTAACTATTTTGCAAGGTTATAGGCACAAGAATGCGTAGCTCCTGTCTTTAAAGAGAACAAAGACTGAAAGTGAAAGGGTAGGAAAAGATTTCATGCAAATGGAAAGCAAAAGCAAGCTGTGGTACCTATATTTATATAAGAAAATAGACTTTAAAACAAAGACCATAGTAAGACAAAAAAAGGCATTACCTAATAAAGGAGTCAATACAATAAGACCATAAAAAGTTTTTATACACCCAACATAGAGGAACCTAAATAAAGCAATTATTAATTGAAGCAAAGGGAGAAATTGATAATTATATAGTAATAGCAGGGAACTTTAACACCCTATACATGCCAATGGATAGATCAATTAACAAGGACACATTGGCCCTGCATGACACAGACAAGATGAACTTTTTGGATAGAATGTTCTGTATATAAACAATGGACATTAAGTGCACATGGAACACTCCAGGACAGATGTTAGGCCACAAAACAAGACTATGCATAAGACTGAGATCATATCAAGAATCTTTTCTGAGCACAAAAAAGGTGTGAAAGTAGAAACCAATTATGTGCAAATTAGAAAATTCACAAAATATGTGGAGATTAAATATGCTACTGAACCAGTGTGTCCAAGAAAGAAAAAGATCAAATACCTTAAGTAGGAATATATCAAAACTTACGGGATACAACAAAAGCAACTTTAAGAGGGAAATTCATAGCCATAAGTACTATTTCAAGGAACAGGAAAAAATCTCAATCTAACTTGATACCTCAAGGAACAAGAAAAAATGAAGCTGGTAGTTAGAAGTAAACATCCAAGGAGAAGTAAAACCAGGAATAGAAAAGACCAGTGAAACCAAGAGCTTTTTCTTTCCAAAGAAAATTGACACACATTTAGCTAAACTCCGACACACACACACACACGCTCAAAATGAAAAAAAATACAGCTCACACAAAGATACAAAGAATCATAAGAGACCACTATGAAAAGTTATACAGCAACAAACTGGACATTCTAGAAGAGAAGGATAAATTCCTAGCAACCTACCACATTCCAAGAATGAATCAGAAAATCTGAGTAGACCAATAGTAAGAGGATTGAAATCAGTAATCAAAAACCTAACACAAAAATGTCCAGGACCAAAGGTCTTCATGGGTGAATTTTCCCCATTCAGAAAGTTGATAACATTTCTTAAACTCTTCCAAAAGGGGGGGAATATTTCCAAACTTCCAGGAGATCAGAATTATCATGACAAAAACCAGACATGGACATAACTACAGTTCAGTATCCCTGATGACCACAGATGTTGAAATCCTCAATAAATTAGTGACCGAGTCCAACAATGCATTAAAGGGTTCACCCTGTTCAAGCTGGATTTATTCCAGGGATGCAAGGATCCAGGGTTCCACATCCACAAGTCAGTCTGTGTGACACGCTACCAACAAATTTAAGGATAAAAAATTGTATCTCAATAGATGCAGAAAAAGCATTTCACAGAATTCAACATCGTTTATGATAAGAACTCAACCAATTGGGTATAAAGGGAAAATAGGGCCCATATAGCACAAGCATACAGCAGACCTACTCAACGTAAAGAGCTGAGGAGGTTTCCTCCAAGATCACCAAGGATCCCACACTCCTTTACAAGACACAGAATTTTAAGTCCTAGCCAAAGCAATGAGGCAAGAAAAAGCATCCAGGTTAAAAAGTAAAATTCGGGGCGCCTGGGTGGCACAGCGGTTAAGCGTCTGCCTTCAGCTCAGGGCGTGATCCCGGCATTATGGGATCGAGCCCCACATCAGGCTCCTCCACTATGAGCCTGCTTCTTCCTCTCCCACTCCCCCTGCTTGTGTTCCCTCTCTCGCTGGCTGTCTCTATCTCTGTCGAATAAATTAAAAAAAAAAAACTTTAAAAATAAAATCGTTAAAAAATAAATAAAAATTTGCATTTGTATTACAGGCTGTTCTTTAAAAAAAATAAATAAAAATAAAAAGTAAAATTCATTATTTACAGCGGACATAGTGTCTTACAGAAAACCCTAAGGACTCTGTCAAAAAAAAAAAATGTTCAAGGAAACATTCAGGAAAGTTGTAGGATACAACAATATACAATAACCTGTTGCATTTCAATACACTAATACAATCAAACTAATCCCACTTACAATTGTATAGAAAATACCTAGGAATAAATGTAACCAAGGCAATGGAAGACCTGTACACCAAAAGTTTTAATACTGATAAAATTGGAGTAACAAATGAAAGTTATTACATGCTCATGGGTTGCAAGAATATTGTTAATGCTGTCTACCCTACCCAAAGCAGTCTAAGATTTCGAAGAGTCAATGCAATCCTTCTTACAATGTCAGTGGTTTTTTTTGTTTTTTTTTTTTTTGTTTTTGTTTTTTTTTTAACAAAATAGATCCTAAAATGTGTATGGAAGCATAGTAGAGACTGAATAGCCAACACAATCTTAAAGCTGGAGGCATCATGTTCCTGGACTTGAAATTACAAAACTATCATAATCAAGACAGCAGAATATTGTCCTACAATACGCTACTCAATGGAGTATATGGCCCAGAAATAAACCCGTGCATTTATAGTCAATTAGTTTCCAAAGAAGGTGACAAAATAGGGAAAGGACAGTCTCTTCAATAAATGGTGCTGGGAATACTGGACAGCCACATGCAAAAGAAAGACTAGCTCACCATGTTAGATAATACACAAAATTAACTCAAAAGGAATTAGAGCCATAAATCATGAAACCCCCGGAAGAATACAGATGGTAAGCTCCTTGATGTTGGTTTGGCAAGGATTTTTTTTCTCATTTGATGCCAAAGGCAACAAAAAAACAAGTGGGACTATATCAAACTAAAGCTGTCTACACAAAGGAAACCATCACCATAAAAAGGCAAACCAATGAATGGAAGAAAATATTTACCAGTCATATCTGATAGGGGGTTACTTCCCAAAGTACATACAACTCCAGGCATAATATCAAAAAAAAAAAAAAAAGATTAAAAATGGCAGAGTATCTGAACATTTTCCCCAAAGACTACACATAGATGGTGACAGGTACCCTGGGAAAGTGCTCAATGTCACTCCACAGGAAAATGCAAATCAAAACCACGGTGAGATAGCACACCTTTTAGAAAGCCCAAAGGGACAGGAAACAAGTGCTGGAGATCTTTAGAAAAGGGACTTTGTGCACTGTTGGTGGAAATGTAAATTGGTGCAGCCACTATGAAAAATAGTATATGGAGGTTCCTCAAAACAAAACCAAAAAAAGACAAAAACAAAAACAAACAACACCAAACCATCGTCTCCAACACTTTCACTTCTGGGTATCTGAAAAAGAAAGCACAAATATGAAAAGATATGCACCCCCATGTTCACCGCAGATTTCTAGTAACCAAGGTCTAGAAACAGCCTGTGTGTCCATTGATGGATAAATGGGTAGAAGTGTTTATCACCGTAACACACACAATATTTTTCAACAATAAAGGGAATCTTGCCATTTGCCATTGACATGGATGGACCTTGAGGGCATGAAGTCAGAATAAGACAGTTACAGGATCTAACTTAGGTTAAAAACAAGCTCCCATGAACAGAGCAGATTGGTGGTCACCAGAAGTGGAGGGTGGGAGAAAGGTAAAGGGCAGCCCAAGGTCCAAACTTCCAGGCTAAGTCACGGAGAGGCAATGCAGAGCAGGACTGAGTACTTGTGTACTGAATGTGTGAGTGTCGCAGAGAATAGACCTGAAAAGTCCTGATCACCAGGAAATGTTCATAAAACTGCATATGGGGATGGACCTTAGCAAGACTGATTTTTCCTCAATGTAGACAGATACTGATCGCATTGTACACATACACACCTGTTGCAGTTCAGTTATACCTCAGCGGGGGGGGCGGAGACAGGAAAATGTGATTGTTGAAAATCCTTTATTACAGATATACACAAATTCAATGGAATGAGGCATTAAAGTTTTAGGTCTCCTCCTTTGAAAGATATAGAAGGGCATATGCACAGGCCAAGACCACAGGTATGTACGTGTGTGTGTGTACACACACACACACACACACACACACACACACACACACACACACACACGGATTTGAGGACACTGGTATCCCTTTTTTTTTTTTAAAGCATGGGAGGGAAAGGGAGAGAAAGGGAGAGAAAATCCTCAGTAGACCCCACACCCAGTGCAGAGCTGGATGTGGGGCTCAATCTCATGACCCCTGACCTAAAATCAAGAGCTGGGTACTTAACCAACTGTGCCACCCAGGTGCCCCTGCCCCACACGCTTATGTTGTCCTATACATTCTATTTGAAGAAGAGCATACCCATGCCCTGCAAGTAAAATCAATACTCCTACTTTCAGCAAAACAAAACCAAGAAAATAAACTTATAAGGTGTCAAGAGACACAAGCTAATGAGAAAATTAGCAAAGCGATTTGAAACTGTGACCATTCATGACCCCAGGCGAACACAGCCAGGATTACTTCCCAGTGAGAATGGTGGAACCCATGGTTCAGTTTTGTGGTGTTATTTTTCCAGACTTCACTTATTCTATCAACAAAACCTCTCTAAATGCCTGTGCAAGATACCAGCAACAGGACTCTTGGAACACGGAGCGTTGGCGACTCAGTGCCAGTGCAGACAAATCCTGTGTTCAAAGTATAAGATTACCCCTAATGTGTAGTCAATCAGCATTTGCTAAATGGCAAGTTACTAAAACCTTGTTTTCTAAATTCATTTGAACAAGGGAAATATTACACCTTGAGAATTTATACTGATCACAGGGAAGACCAATTTCTTGTAAATATTTTAAGTTTGGGGGGGAAAAAAAAACTCCAGGTTTGTAATAAACACAAAAACAAAAAAACACACACTCCAGGTTTGTAAAAAAAAAAAAAAAAAAAAAAAAAAAAAAAAAAACCTCCAGGTTTGTGGAAAAAAAATTTTAATGGTTCTGTTGCTTTGAATTCTGACATATAAAAGCAACTAGTTTACCTATCAATGAAAATCCCCATCTTCAAGGTGTTAGAAAACAATTCAAAGGGGAAGAAGTCTTATAAATTCTCAAAAAAACCAAAAACAAAACCAAACCAGTATCAATACATAATTGCGATACTAGGACAAGCTATACATTCTAGGAGACTTAGAAGAAAAAAAAAAAATCCAATAGGACATTTGTGGGAAATTCAGGTTTTACCCGAGGAAAACATAAATGTAGATTATGTTCCTACTTTCAACAACAACAACAAAAGTCCCTCCCCAACCCCTACTTAGTACACAAGCTCCCCCACGACGTTTAAGATACTGGTCGTGCACCAAACGGTATGATGCTGTCTGAGCAGCATCGGACTGTTGCAGGAGATCAGCTATCAGGGAAGGCACCGAGTCTTCCTGATACTCAGCAAGTGGGAATCTTGTCAGCATGTGGTTTTCTGCCCTTTGCTGGCAGCTGTCAGACTTGTACTTACGTGGCAGCCGGCCGCACATTGCTTCCAAGGAAAGAAACGGCACATCTCTTTGACATTGCAAGATCTGACCCACTGCTTTAATTAGCATTTTACAGAAAGAAATGTGAAAAGACAGCCAATCTTCCCCGCCCTTCCCACATTCTGGTTTGCAAGCAGCATTCAAAACTGATCGTGGAGCCAGGCAAAATTAACCGAAACATTACCTTGGCGCCTCCTGGATTATGCAGGTATTTGTAAATGGTAGTACTTTAAGATTGACTGAAAGCATGAAGTTGGATCTCCCCTGAACACAATATGAAAAGAAACTCATCTTGATCGGAGAGACTAGATATATTCTTAGTTTGTCAATTTTTAAATACCGCCTAAAGTGGTCTGTTTTATGTCATTAACACCATCGCACATGGAATTGGTAAAGACAGAGCCCGCTCAACACACCCGTCACTAAATTGGAGCCCCACATCTACAAGCAGGGCCCGTGTTACCCCGCTCTTCCACCCAAGAGCACATCCTACAGTTCTGACCTTGAAAGAGCTGACTCCATTTTCATCATTCTGCCAAAACAATGGTGATCTGATGTGGTAGAAAAGAGGGAGCACTGCCTTCCAGACAGGATCTGAACCACCAGACTTTCCTTCCTTCAGATCCTTTCTAAGTTGGCTAAAGCAAATCACAACAGCTTAAGTTTAGGGGGATCTGTTCTTCCATTATCAAGATCTTTTAATTTGCAGCGAGTTTCTTATGGCTAACTAATACCTCCTACCCCCCACCTCATAAGATGTAACAACAGATGAAAGAGAAGTGTAATGGTTTTGATCCCATTAGGACACCGGCATTAGTGGGGGAGCAATTATAGAAGTAATTGACTATACTTTACCGGCATCAGGAGGGGGTCATCTTGAAGACCCATCCTGCTCTGGGTTAGTGTCGATATCATTCATCTTCTAGCTGTGTGCCCATGTGTTCGGTTTTCACTCCTTGGAGGCATTTCTGAGACTGAAAGCACAGCAGAAGAGTGTTCTTGGAGGATCGGTTATCCCTGCAGAGAATTTACTGTTCACCCCCCCCCCACCCCGGCAGAGAAACCAAAAATATGTTGCTTCCATCTTGACATTGTTAGGATTTTATTTGAAAGTCTGTGTAAGAAAGGCACATATTCCCTCTGGTGATGTGTAGCTTAGTGACCCCAGTGCATCCAGTAAACTTTATCATGGACATAGATTAATTCGTAGGATGGGTCTATGGTTTATGAGTAACATGACCCAATTTTAAGTTTCAGAAGTTGATTTAAAAAAAATAGAGCTCTCACATGGTCTACAACTAGTTACTGAAGACATATTACATTTGTCACAAGTAGGAAATGAATATTGATAAATTATTTACTAACATCCATAGTTTCCTATGTCAGTTCCTCCCCCTCCAGGATCTCATGAAGGACACGTTACACTTCGGAGTCCTGTCTCCTGAGGCTGCTCTTGGGGGTGAACTTTCCCACTTTCTGGGGTGGGTGACCAAGGCAGTTTTGAGTGCTGTTCAGGGACACGGTAAACGGTCATTCACATGGAATTGGAGGTCTCAGACCTCATTAAAGACTTATGGAGGACTAGAGAAAGTGCCCTTTCCATCACAAGGTGACACGAGGTCACCATGATTTGTCACTGTTCGTGCGGAGCTTGATCACCTGGCTGAGGTCGTATTTGTCAATGTTCTCCCCTTCATTTCTCTTTCCAAACTCAATACTCCCTCCTTCCTTGAGTGTGGAATAGCCGCATGAGTTAATACTCCACGAATCTTTGCCATTTCTACAGTTCAATGGCTTATTTACGTCCCTTTTCCCTTTGAACTCATGGACACTGAGGTGGTACTTTGATTTCTAAGTTAGTTGCTCAAATTCCAAATTTGATCATAGATTTCAGTTGGTTATTTTGCCCCACTGACATATTCAATGCCTTTTAGCACTTTTCCTAGCATTACAAGAGGCTCTAGGCTTATGTATACTCCCTTCTCCAGGTTCAGGGTCCACCATTTCTCAAAGAATCCTAGGATCTGTTGACTGGAGAAGAGGATTAAAAACCAAGATCTGGAGACACCTGGGAGGCTCAGTCAATTAAGCGTCTGCCTTCAGCTGGGGTCATGATCCCAGAGTCCTAGGATCAAGCCCTGCATCAGGTTCCCTGCTCAGCGGGGAGTCTTCTCCCTCCGCTACTCCCCCACTCATGCTCTGTCACTCTCATTCTCCCACATAAATAAAATCTTTTTAAAAAAAAAATTAAAAAAAACACAACCAAGATCTGGGCACTGAATGTGCTCCCTGCTACTGGGTGTCCCTCCCAGGCCTCGTCAAATGACAGCAATGGATATTTGTATATACCAGGATTAGAATATGCCTAAGTACTTTATATGCAGATATAGGAACAAGAAGGATTTCATGAGATCTCCAACTGTTACATGGATCGTTCAGGGGTTCTTTGGAGATGGAGTTTACAGACACATCTGGCCTGTTTCCCTGGGGAACTGGTCAGCAGGATTCCAGTGCTTATGGACTGCCCCCTTGCCTCATCGGGCAGATTCCACTAATTCTGAAGTTACTTAAATTGGCACCTCCCCCACAAGCTTTCAATGAGGCGAATTCAAATAAATGTAGCATGTTTGTGGAAACTTCCATCCCAGTCTGCATTCCTTCCTGGGATTCCCCAACCTCCCAGGTCGTTTTCCAGACAGGAAGTGTTCTCCATACCACACTTTGGTATCAACGACTCACTGATAATTCAAGTCTCCAATTTTCACTGGGACCCAGTAAGCTAGATTCATCAGAATGCCTGAATTTTAGTCTAAAATTCTTGGGAAAGTGTAATAAGTCTTGTGATTTCATTTGATCCTTTTGGTAGACGCTTACTAGACCAGAAGAAGGTCTAGAAGGGTCAGATGGTGAGACTTGTCTACTGCACCACCACTGTGAACAGGTTCTAAGTGGCTCCGTATCTTCTAGACAAGCAGTACCTTTAAATGGGAGAGATTTCATCAGAGCAGTAGAGATCTAGACATGTCCAGCACATAGGGAGCCAGGACACCAAACTTTCCTGCACCCACTGTTACATGGCCTCATCACACCAGTCGAAAGGCAGAGATTCTCAGGGTGGACAAGGCCTGATCATGTTCTGTCAGTAAAACATAGTAATTAGGAATGCCTGAGGAGGTGAAAGACCCATACACTGAAAGCTACATCCAAAAACTGATGACCATACACATGGAAAGCAATTCCATGCTCATGGATTGGAATACTGTTAAAGTAACCCTATTACCCAAAGGGATTTATTGATTCAATGCAATCCCTATGCAAAATTCCAATGGCATTTTTCATAACAATCCTAGAATTTGTATAGAATCAAAAATGACCCTTAAAAAGGCTATGAAATCTTAAAGTAGGAGGCATCATGCTGCCTGAGATCTCCATTATGAAGCTACAGTCAACAGTATGGTATTGGCATAAACCACAGAGAAATGGAACAGAGATCCCAGAAATAAACCCACATTTGTATTGTTATTTTAGGACAAAGAAGCCAGGAATGTACAATGAGGAAAGGACTACTCGATAAATGGAACTGCAATTTCTGGACAGCCATAAGCAAATTCAAGAGCAAGACTGGACCATGATTTCACCATACACAAAAATTAAGTCAGAATGGGTAACAGGTGGGACTACATCAAACTATAATGATTCTGCCCAGCAAGATAATCAGAATAAGGCAACCTACAGAAAGGGGGGAAAATTTCTGCAGACCCTGACAAGAGGTTAAATATCCAGAATATAGAGAACTCCAACTCAATAGCAAAAAAGTCAGATTTAAAATGGGCAGAGGAGGGGCAGTTGGGTGGCTCAGTCAGGAAAGTGTCTGCCTTCTGCTCAAGTCATGATCTCAGAGGAGCGGGATTGACCCCTCCATCAGACTTCCTGATCAGCGGGAGTTTCTCCCTCTGCCTCCTTCCCCTGCTCATGTTCTGTTTGTCTCTCAAAGACATAAAGAAAAAATCTAAGGAAAATCAAATGGGCAGAGGATCTCAATAAGCATTTTCCCCAAAGACCTACAAATGGCCAACAGATACATGAAGAGATGCATAAAATCACTAAAGGAAAATGCCAGTCAAAACCACAATGAGAGGTCACCTCAGACTTGTCAGAACAGCTAGAATCAAGTAAAACGCAGGCAAGGAGGTCACAAAAAGGGACCCCTCGTGCACTGCTGGTGGGAACGCCCATCAGTACAGCCACCATGGAAAAAAGGAAAACCGCACAGAGATTACTCAGAAAGTTAATAGTACTGTATGATCCAACAGTTCCAGTACAACAGCCTATATGCAGGAAGTACCCGTGTCTACTAGACGAATGAAGACAGGGCGTATACACAACAGAATCCTCAGCCATAAGAATGTTGCCACCGGTCACAGCACAGATGACCACAAAGCCATCAGGTGAAGGGTGTCAAATACCGTAAGATCTCAATTATACATGGGACCCAAAACACACCGGGGCGGGGGGGGGGGGGATCCCAAACTCCAAACAGATTGGTGTTGCCATCGGTAGGGGTTGGGAGAAATGGCTGGAGGGGGTCGAAAAGTAAGATTTTAAGCACAGCCTCACAGAAGTCCTGGGGATGCAGTGTTCAGCACGGCAAATCTAGCATACTGTGTTACCTGAGATGTGGTAGACCTTAAGTTCTCAAAATCGTCATCATGTAAGGTGACAGACGTTAACTAAACGTACTGCGATCCTTCCTCAAGCATATAAATATCACATCATTGCACTGAATGCCTGAAACCAGTGCTCTACGTCCATTATACCTCTTGAGGTATAAGTTATTTTTCAAATACAAAAACGTCAACAGCAATTATCCTCAATCCAACTTCCTAGTGATTTTCATGCTCTATTTTTACCAGCTTATAATACCAAAAGCTATTTTAAGATATCCTTTTAGGTTAAAAATCCTAGACATAAAGACCGTAAAAGGGATTAATGCTAATCAGTTTTAAAAAAATCGAACTATGCATAGTAACTTCAGAAGCAGACTTTAAAACATGGAAAATTAGGATAAAGTGAGACTTCATAATCATGAAAAAGTCAACCAACATTCCCAAATATTTTCGCACCCAACACTGCTCCAAAATACACAAGGCAGAAACCATTAGAACCAAAAGAAACACACGTCACAGTTGGAGAATTGAACCCCTCTCGAATAACCAAGAGGTTTCACAAAAATTAAGATGGCAGGATGGATACGAGAACAAGGGGAGGGGTCGCTACGATCATCTCAATGGCTTACAATTAAAGGCAACTTGTCCAGTTTAATAGAACTTTAGTCTTTAGTATCACTAAAAAAGCTAGCATATAACGTGCATCACTGGGATTTGGAGCTTAATTCCAGACCAACGCTTTCCTATATAGCAAGTGAACAGATGTATCCAAATCCAGTTCTAGATTTAACAGTAAAATGTAGGAAGGGATGTAGAGCCCATTTCTTAAAAATCAGGCCACCATGAAGTCACTGTGGGAACATTTATGGGCAATGCTCCAGGTAGGCGCAGCTGGTCACAGGAGTGCCCCAGTATTTAACAGAGCCAATGCGGACAGAGGCGGCTGGTAGCAAGACCTCTCTGAACATCAGCGCGGGTGTGACTAGGCCCCAAGCATTTACTCCAGCAGTCTGGGGACTAAGCATGGGGAGGCTATCCAGCTTGGAGGAAAAATCCCTCCCAGCATACACATCGTGATGGGAATCTTCTCCCAGAATTTGAGGTAATGGACACATAGCATTGTAAGTTTAAGGGGTATCCCTGATAGGATACAGTTCTAGGTTGTCAAGCGATTGCCACAATAAGGGTAACATCTTTTACTTCATGTACACACTTTTTAACGGGGAGATTAAAGCTGCACTCTTCGGCTTGCAAGCACACAGCAGTGTGAACTCTAGTCCCTACATCATGCATTAGGTCCCTGGAACTTAGGTTTAGGCCAACCTTCCCCACTCTTCTCCCCTGCCCCCAGGCAACCACCATTGTCTTCCAGTTCAGTTTTCAATTGTGTAGGAGCTCATATGGGCTTACATGGGTCAAATACCAATCAAGCCAATTAAACACTTAGGATCCTAAACTTTTGAGGCATGTTCATTTTTGGGAATGTATGTCTACATTTATCTGTAATTTCTATGCAGCAAATTTGTCCATAAGGGAAAGGTGTTTGCTTCTGCCAGGGCACAGGGAAGGACCCAGAGCCTAGTTCAGTTTTCCCGGCAGCTCTCAGAAATAGGAATGGATTAAGGTCTTCAGGAAATCAAGAAGAAATGAAACCACGGTACTTCCCATCTAGATCCTTCGAGCTCCCTGGAACCCGCTACTGCAGGGAAGATTTCCTTCCAAGGTCCTCTCAACCTGTAGATCTTGAGTGGAGCTTTTCTGAACTAAAGACCAGTAAAACCCCACATGAGACCGTTTGTAAGACTTCTACATGTAAAACCCAAGAGTTCGGCCACAGATCTGGCTAGTCCTTTCACAACCGCAGTGACAGGAGTCATAGTCCCTCCCCCACTGAGATTGTTCCTAAGTTCCTTCCAGGTCTAGCTTTTAATGGTCTAAAATCCCCAAGAACAAGGGATTCCCACCAGCAGCTGAAGCTTCCGAGAACCACAGCAAGAATCAGTTCTGTCTCTGTTCGGGTTTCACCCTGGGGATCTCCCTGTTCACTCCGTTTTTCTACCTCTTCGGACATTGCACTGCGTAAGGGTACCTCCAGAGTGTTTCCTCCATGGCACTGTGCGGGGACACGGTTTTACTTCCAAACTGATAGCGTAAGTTCTGCGACGCCATCAAGTTCACCGGACTGCTTCATTTCCCCAGTCGGCCCCGCCCTCCGCCCCCAGCTGCGAGCTGCTGCTCCACATGGGGACCCCCCGAGAATGAGACGGCACAGGAGGCGCCCCGGGGGGCTCCAGGCCCCAGCGCACAGACCCGCTCACGCAGCCTCAATGATCCTCAGACCTCAGGACACACCTGCCAGGTTCAGAGTGGAGAAACCTGGCAGACCCCCCCACCTCCAAACCAAGTCCCCCGCGCTGGGATGCTCCAACACCCAGGGTCTCCTGAGGGAACAGGCCCGCCAGGACAGGGGAACTTCCCAAGATTAAGAGCCAGATCTCCGCGCGAGCCACTCCAGACGACGCTGGCGCGCAACTGGTAGCCGGGCGCACAGACGCTCTTCCAAGCGTCCGGCGCAGTAAGACGCAAGCCGACCCCCCGGATCCTTAACCGGGAAGTCCTTTCTAGAACCTCGACCACGGAGGCTAGCGAGAATGGAGTGGGAACTGTGAAGTTCTAAGTGGATAACTGTGTTGGTCATTGTGTTCGTGAAAGAATCTCCGTTCAGACAGAAGATTAAGTGGAGACGACGGGGTTGTGGGTGGGGGTAGTACTTTCGGGCACCTGTGCTTGGTGTGTGGGTTTAAGAGAACCCCCACCAGTAGAGATGGACCAGAGAGGAGAAATTGAATTTGAGAAGGGCTCTAGTTTCCCTTGCCCCCCTACTTTCACGAAGTCTGAAACTAGGTATATTAGACTTGTTAAAGCAAAACACTAACGCCCCAGGCCGTGGAGCTCTGGGCCTTCATCTACCTCGAGGTCCCCTTCCGCGAGTCTGCACACGAACTTGCAGAGCCTGGGATTGCCAGGCGTTCCGCTCTGAGGCTTGCCAGAGTAATCCATTGTGAAGTGAGAAGATCCTGTAACTCGCTACATCTCTTCCTAGACTCCGGGCAGGGAATTTTGAGAATTTTCCTGTTTAGATTGGCGTTTACGTTCTAGCGGAAGAGGATTAATCGGTAGAATAAGGAGTTTATAGGGTTTCTGGTAAGTTTCTAACACCACCGGGGGCCAGAGCCTGGAAATGTAGCAAATGGTGGGGAGAGGTACGGGTCAGCAGTGTCCTGAGCTCAGGTGGGCCCCTCGTTTTCAGCATCAGCCCCCTACTGGAATCACCTGCGGGTGCCCTAATGACCCGGACTTCCTTCACCTGGGCCTCGGAGTCGGCGTCCGCGTGGTTCAGACGCTCCAGCTGGGGTCAGTCCCAGGGAGCTCCGGCCTGAGGCTCTCAGTTAACTGCGTAGGAGGAATGGAGTAGTGGGAGGGGAGAGGGGGGACGCATAAGTGCTTCTAGAAACGCTCCCTGAAGTAGACCCAGGGGTGAGCAGTGCGAGGTGACAGTACAACGCTTGCGGGCTTGGGGAGGCTGGTGCAGCCGGCGGCTGCGAGCGGTGGGATCCCCGGAGCGTCTGCCTCAGTATCCCCGGACAGCCGCGGTTCAGGACGGGGGGGAACAGCAGCAAGCGTGTTCTTGCCATTTCCGGAGAAGGAAAAGTGGGTACGCGGGGCCGCTAAGTCTGGTTCGGGGAATATTCAGGTTGAGACAGCCAAGGCAGCAGTCAACCGGTGAGAACGAAGGAAGGCACTCGCTCACCTAGAAGGCGAATCCATAGGTGGGAGTACTGGGACTAAGGAAGCTTATGTGCTCACCTCCTGGTGGCTTTTCTGACGGTTTTCACCTGTAGAGAAAGAAGATTAAGCGTTGGGGCCCCGAGGGGCCCCAGTGCAATTCTCGGGAGTGGGGTACACAAAGGGCTCCGCTATGGGTATCCAGGGACCCGGCCGGAAGTTACCTTCCGGAGAGCAGGAGAGTGGGGGAAGCTTCCAGGAAGGCCGAGGGAGCTGGAGGACGGCTGCACACCCTCTCCCTAGCGGCCACCCTCCAAGTTTGCAGCGCTCTGGCCGCTGCAGCAGGTCCCCAGCCCCGAGGAGAGGAGACACAGTCGGTGTAGGAGCCAGGGGACCTACCTGCTCCAGACCGAGCCTGAGGTCAACGCCGGCTGGTCCGACCCAGGCCAGCTTCCAGGCCACAGACCCCGACCTCGGGTGCTCACGGCGGCCAGAGAGCCAGGAGCGAGGCCCACGGCGCGGAGGAGCCGGGTCAGGGCTGCTTCCCGCTCCCTCACACCTTCTCTCCTGTCCTCACGTGGGCAACACGGCGCGGAGCCGGCTCCTCGTTTATAAGCACCGCAGGGCTCCGTCCCACGCCCCGATCTCCGCCACGGCCCACCTGCGGCCCCCCTCACCTGCGGGGAGTTACCACTTCCACACCGAGCGGGGGGAGGAGGGCACAGACACGCCCTCCAGCAGCACCCGCCCAGTTCCAGAACAAACGTCATCGGGGTCTGAGGCAGTCTTGATTCAAAGAAAGCTGCATCTCTCAAAACCCTCAGAAATTCCACTCTCCGACACCCATTTTCATGAGAATAGCCCAAACTGAAATTTTAAAAATCAATAAGGAACATGGCTGGTGTGATCCGTGTAAAGTCAGGTTTGACCCAGGGCCCTCCCCCAGAAACGTGGGTATGAGGGAGTCGCCCGTCTCCTCGGAAAGCGGGCTGGCTGGAATTCAGGGGGGCTCGTGACATTCGCCTGAACGGGGAAGTATCTGCACGTTTAATGTCCCCTCGTGAACTGAAGACATTTAATTACGGGAGAATAGGGGTAAATAATGTTCCTACGATGTCAGATTAAAACCAGGGCTTTCTGGTAGGCACTTAAACTTACTCACCTATTCCTAATAGTGTCGTTTAATCCTGGTTGTTAGTGACTTGCGGATTCCAGCACCTGGTACCCCTCTGCAGCTTTCCTAGAAGGTACCAAAGGGTACCTGGTGAGAAGTGTATGAAACTTTTCATCCATAATCTGCTTGTTTGTTCTTTGTTCTGTTTTTGTTTACAAGCTGGTGTGATGGTAGTACTGTACAATTTGGTGGTAAACACCGTAATCTATTCCTTTGGATACACGAATTCTACAGAAACAGAGGTAAGACAGGGCCATTTCCACCAAGAGTAGTAAACACCGCCTAATGTGTTTCCTGAAACACACGACAGTTACTGGAACACGGCGTGAGGTGGCCTGCACTTGTCAGCGTGGCTGGGAGCAGGCATGGGAGCTGGGCAGGGCCAGGCACCGAAGGACAGGCTCTGCGAACAGGCACATGCTGACTGTCAACCTCACTTCCTGTATACTCACCTGCGAAATGGGAAAGCAGCATACGACTGACTCAGGGATTTTGTGAGCACTGGATGAGGGACGTTTGACATGCGTGTGTTTCCCAACCACAAGGTAACTGTTCGTCTGCGTTGACTTTACATCAAACATTTCGAAAACAGCATCACCAAAGCTGATGCCTATCTTACCTTCACAGATATGAAAACAGTGACTCAGAGGAGCTAAGGCAGTTTTCAAGGTCACACAGGAAGGGGCTGACAGCTGGCACTCAGCCAGGCGTGGGCACCTCCAAAGCCTGAATCTTCCACACCTCACGAACGCTTGTGCCCTTGCACGGATGCCGCCCTAGAACGTCTGCAAACTCCTCAAAGTGCCACAGCTTCGGGTACTAATAACAGCACACAATCTCCTTCCTACAAAAGAACACTTCTAGTTTGATTTTTTCCTGCTACACAAAATAACCCCCCCCACACAACTACGATTTTAAACGTGAATGTGTGTGGGAGAATAATTTGAAAGATAATATCAACGTCAGGAAGTTCAAACATAGCAATTATGCATGCAGTACTTTTTAAGAAACTCTCTGAATATGAGAATAATATTGGCAGCAAATATATCACCCTGACATTGCTTTGTAAGTATTAGAAATTGCCCGTCACAGTAGCCCGTCGTGGAACAGCCCTGCTTGTGGAACTGCAAGTACCTGAGTAGTCAGAGGGACCACCCCGTGGTCAGAGGGCTCTGCTCAGTCCACCCTTGGAAAAAATGGCCTCTCAAAACTCCATTTTTTAAATACTCCATGAAAAGACCAGGCAACAACACCAGGACTTCAAGCTATACCCCCTTTCACCTGAAACAAGCAATTATCTTTTGTGATTTTTCAAACATGAGATAAAAATATCTGGATAATCAAAATGTTCAAAAGCCCCAAGCCGATTACCCCACCTCTTTTCCCCACATCATGTGCAGCAGACAGAAGTTTCCTATTGGAATTTTCAGTTGGCAATATTCGTTTACTGATTTGCATTGACTTAGAATCGTACATCACATCTGTGATCATTAAGGACCTCATTACCCCACTGTTTCAGTTGCTAAGTTGAATTATATAAAACAATTAAAGAAAACATGTTAAGAAGAATGTTCTAAAATGAATTTTTAATGTTGATTGTATTTTAGTCTCAATTTACTGCAAAAAGAAGTGACAATTTCAGATTTTTAAATTTACCAGTGAGTAGTCAACTTACGAATGTAAAATCACATCTTTGAGATTCCTGCAAAGATTGGAATTTTTTTTTAAACTTCTCTCCAGTTCAGCTATTATGAACTCCGTTTTCATTATTAACATTTTTGCTTTAAATGGCCAGATCTGGATGCTTTTCACGATTAATTTAGACTTGTGAGCACAGCCTGTGTTACTCACGTAGCTGTTATTGACAGCTGCAAGTGGGACAATGGACACGTGGAAGGACCCAAACAATGGCCTGAGGCGGTTCTGTACCAACCACTGCTCAAAGCCGCCACACCTGCTTTCCATCCATCCTTATTCACAAGCCCAGTGTAAAAGCACAAGTGGTAGAAAACAAACCAACCATTACCAGCGGGTCCGTGCAGGCGTCAAAACAAACGAGCGCCATTGAGGTGGGAGACCTGAATTCCATATAACCTGCAAGTGTGTGTGCCGAGAGTCCAGAACTTTCCTCGACCGATGATGTTGGGACCGAGAGGCTTGTAATCTCAACATGCCACTGTCTACCATGGTTTCTAAAGGGAGAGAAGGAAAAGTTATAAAAGCAAGTTGAACAGTCAAAAGAAGCCCTTTTTATATTTTAGGAAATTTTGTATCCCTGATCCAGTCTCTAGAGATAAACGAGTTTTAGTGTCTCATCTTTGATTAGGGTTTGGAACAGGCCAATTTGCTTTGGAAGAACAGCGAGGAATGGCACCCATTGTCTCCCCAGCTGTGAGGGCTGGCATTCATTATCCGAGGAAACAATGACATGGGAAGCAATGGGGTTGAATTAAAAATACTCTCGACCATATCTGCTGCTCACATTTCAATATTTTCTCAATTGAGAGAGTCCTTCGAAGGGAGAGACAGGAAAGCATGGTATCGACCGGTCTTTTTCTGCAGCTCAGGAATTGGGCAAGGGACATTCCTTGAAATAGGGTGTTTTGGTCAACAAAACGTGCTCAATAATATCCCAGGTTCTATTAGTTAAATAGTCGGCATGAACCTGGGGGAAGAAAGAGCAGAGAGTTAAACAAGACCAAACTGATTAATTACAAACTTGTGATTCTTTACAGCTTTGATTCCATAAAATCGAAATCTTCCAGAAATAGTTTTCTTAGATCCTGCAGTTCTTCTAGATGGGCAGGCGTACTTTAGCTCATACTTTATCCTGTTCCAGAAAGGAAGGATTGGTGACGTTAGAAACTGTGTGCGTGTGGGGCGGTGTGCACGTGTATGCATGTGAGCATGTGTGTGCATGCACAGCTGTGTGCAGGCAGCCATGATTGCACGGTCGTTAGTGGGAAACAAGGAATGTGCTGCTGCTCTAGAGATCTTTAAAACCACAGTGTCCGTACTTAGATTATAGCAACTCATAGGCAACCTACTAAAATTAGTTCTCTTAAATCCATATTTAATACGAAAAGTGAAGAGGAAACAGTATTGAGAAAGTTAAACAAAAAGGGAAGAAAGTGTTCATGGGAAAAATCAGGAAAGTTAAAGACCTTGGGACCAAGAGAAACTGAGAATATTTCTGTTTACTTCATGGTTTCATGTTGAAGGGCTGCCTCTTCTGGGAAGCCTTCCAGGATTACCTCATTTGAAAGAGCAAACTTCTCACTCACCACTATTTCTTTAATTTCCTTCCTCCCCATCATCACTTTCTGGCTCTAGACAATTGTTTTTCTTTTGTTTTGTTTTCAGATAGTTGGTGCTGAGCCTTGCCCGCAAGAAGACAAATAAGAAATACATCCCTTTCATCACTGCATCCCTAGACTCAGGAGAGCCTGAAACATACGAATTCAGTGAAATGAGGAATGAATAACTGGCACGAGCCCAAAAATCCTTCTACAGATTCATATCTACAAATGAATGAACCTCATATTCCATATGTGAACAAACAAAGCATAGAAACTTCCTTTTTCTGCTAAAAAGACATCTTTCACTTATAAATGTTGCAAGCCTCACACCAATTATTTCTGGTACTTGTCACTGATCAAGGATTAAACTGAAAGCACGGATTCACCAGCGTTCCCCATTACATTTAGGAGAAAAGCAATTTCATCATTTTGGTGGTGGCTTTGCAATGGGAATTTGCATGTCCTTGTTAAAACTCAAAACACACCGAGACCAGCTTCCAGAATTCCTTGAGCAGACAAACAAGTTTAGTCACACAAAGTTTAATTTAGCTTGTTTTGCAAGACTAACTTGACCTGGGTCATTTGTGGTTTATGCCACTGGAAATCATAAGCAAAACTGAAATTGTTTCCCGAGGTGGGTCTGAGGTGACCACCAACCAATTCCGTATCATTTAAGAACATGCTAATATTGTGACCCGTCACCGTGAAGATGACACCACCACTGCCTGCTTGGCACCTAGGCTGCCCGTGAAGACCTACCCCAGAGCCTCGTTCCAGGTGCGGCTGGAGCGCTCCCCGTTCTCCAGCTGCCTGTTGGGTGTGCACACGACGAACTTCCACAAGTCAGCGCTGCGGTGAGTCACTGGTCTTACTTCTGTCACTGATGAACTTCCGCACCTTTTAAAGCTATTTTCAGTTATTGCTTTTTTCCTTAAATCTGAACATGCAATTATTACCATTTATACCATTTCAAACAGAGAATCAGGCACACTAAGTCCCTTATTTTTTAAAAGTATGAGTAACTGGTAATCAGGATGCCATAACAAAAAAATATGTATATGTAATTTTACCAAAACCTCTTAATTTTGCTACATTTTATTATAGCTAGAATTTGGTCTGTTCCTACATTTTGCTTCCATAACATTTGACATAACTAACAATCTAAAACTCCTTTGAAAGTGAGATGAAGGACATCAATATCTAATGCTGAAAAGGAGTACAAGTATTAAGTTGACCCGAACGCTATAATTAAATGCCTAAAAGAATTTATTCACCTAGTTTAAAAATTTAATAAAAATCATGATGATGATCATACAAACTAAACCTTAGGATGTGTCAGGGTCTCTTCCACACACCACCTTTTTTTTAATGTTTGTTGTATACCTGTGTGTGTCCATGCATAAGCGGCTGTGTCCCTGTGTGTGTGTCCACGTGTGTCAAAGTGTGTGTGCACTGATCTGAGACTATTTGCTAAGATTAAATCTTAAAATCACGGGTTCTAAGGAATCTGGCTTAATAAGGACTTTCAGGACACACAGAATGTTGGTTTATATTCTCCTCTACAACATTTATGGAATTCATTACTGTGCCTGAAATTTAGTTTTGAAAATTGAATTTGGCAAGGATCCCCCAATCTTGCCTAATTGAATACTCCTAATCTCCTGAATAAACCATCTTATTCCCAACTGATTAGAAATACCGCTTTATCCAGCGCTCCTTTCCACTTAAGGATTATTTTGTATCATGGTACAATACACTGTACCACACAATGTACAATACATTCTCACTATGTCATTATTCTCCTCCTGAAACAGGACAGAGACATACAAAGAAGAAAACAAATGGGAACAAGTGAGAAGGAAAAGAAGGAGCAAGAGGAGGGAGAGGAAGGGGACCTGCATTTCTTGAGAATTTATTCTCAGCCAGAATTTTTGCTGAGTAAAACACAACTCCAAAAAGTTAAGGACCTTACTCATCCTCACTGAGATCAGCCACTGCATTAAACTCATGTTTTCTTCTCCCCCAGAAGGTCAATACGGGACAGGTGTGGCTGCGGCAGAACAAGATTCAGGTTTATAGTCAGCACACCTGAGTTCCAGTACGGTCTTCCCCATAGAGCTTTACTGAGGACCAGAGAAGATGCCTTATATAAATATGTGTGCGTAGGAGCTGGAAATTTCCATATGGGAATTGGTAGTCATGCATTTGTAGTTTTAAAGATGACCAAATATGTTTATTACATTCCCATTTAAAGAGTCGCTAAGGATTAATAGATCTTTTAATTTCTTGAACATACTAATGAGTTCAACACATCGAGTTTACATGCTGTGCACGAGCTGGGTCCCAGTGACTCCCGATAGGGCGCTAGGCTGGGCTCCATTTGGGGAGATAGATGTAAAGCAGAATAAGATTAAACCAAGCTGAGCAAATAGAGTGAAGGCTCCACGGTAAGACTCCCTTTCCCAATGCATTTGAGCAGGTAGTTAAAAGCTTCAGGGTTTGTGAGAGGAATAGCCAGAAGGAGCTATCATCACTCTGTGATGCACAATAAATGTTAAAAATAGAAACCTTAATTCAAAACGTGAGTTCAAATTTACATGTAAATACATTCTATAATATAAAATAATCCTATCACATATCTGACATATATTACTCCGTCTAAATTATTTATATTTTGCTCACAAACAGTCCATATTCATAAATATCATGTTTGGATTGATTTATTTTTGTCTTTATACACAGTCTGTTCTCCGAGCTCCCAGCTTTTAATTAATCTGGATTTCGGGTATAAATTCTTTGTGCCTTGATTAATACCAAACAGGCTTTATTTAATTAAAGAGACAGACTGGTGAAAGACATTTTAATCAAAAATTTCATATGCATACAGTACATCTGTATTTAATACTTGCAAAGGAAAAAAAAACCTGATTTATTGTATTTATTTTTTAAATGTTTTGAATAAAGCAATAGTTCCTGTGATGAATGCCTTTGTGTACCTACTTCATCTCGAAGCCATCACCACCGAGAAGAGAAGAACATGGAGGCCCAGAGAAAGTCCCTGACATCATGACATGCTTGATGAGGCGTTCTGGCACATCTCACAGGAAGACAGGAAAACATAAGAGGTTTTCTTTACGCCGTCTTCGTTAGTACCTGGCGCCTCTGTTTAGGGCCCCTGAGGGCATTGCTCTTCAAAACCGGTAGGTGAGCAAGTAGCACGTAGTCCTACAATTTCAGAAACTCGTGTTTTTTAAATTTGTGATTTACACTCCTGAAAATAAGCATCCTTTTAGAAAGTTCTGTGTGTGCACGCAGGGCCCACTGCACTGGGCGTGGCAGACTGTCCTCAGCAAGGCAACATTTAATCTCATGGAAACGCCGGCGTCCGTGGCCGTGGCTGGTGGAAGCCCGGGGTGGAAGGCAGGGAACGGCATGTTCGAGCTGTGAGTAGTCAAGGGAACTTCCTGCTAAAAGCTCACAAGTTACGTTCCTCGTAGCTGACAGCAGTGAGTTCACAACAGCAGTGACATTTCACAGCAGTTACTTTATGATGTTCTGTGCCAGAAGATCCTTAGATTTGAGAACTCCAGCCTTGTCCAGCATGGCCATGTTTCTCCGTGATGCTGCCATGCCAGGGGAGATGGACACCTGAGACCACAGAGACGAAACTGAGGAAGATCAGCTAACAGAAATACAGTAGCTTTTTAAAAATAGTTTTCTTGGGGGCGCCTGGAGGGCTCAGTCGGTTAAGCTTCTGCCTTCAGCTCAGGTCATGATCCTGGGGTCCTGGGATGGAGCCCCGCGTCGGGCTCCCTGCTCAGTGGGGTGCCTGCTTCTCCCTCTTCCTCTGCCCTTCTCCCCCTGCTCCAGTTCTCTCTCTCTTTCTCTCTCAAATAAATAAAATATTTAAAACATTGTTTTCTTTTTTAATGAATTTACTTAGATTAGCTATATGGTAGCTGGGGAGACACCAAAAAGAATCAACCTGAAATTGAAGAAATGAGAGCCCCAATGGCCAGATTTAAGACCCCTGTAACTGTAAAGACACGTTATCTTCTGCAAAACAGACCTGAGAACTGTTTATGAAGTATCAAAGCAATATTGCTTTGCAACATGTAGACCTAAGGTTGAAACTACCATATGGATGTCAAACTATACGTACTTTGTATAAACATGTATTTTAATGTTTTTAACCATGGACAGTTCTTGTAACATAGCTTCTGTGTTTCTTTCCTAGTCCTGTTTTAAGGGAACCCCAGATCGGGTGGGCATGGCAGTCCTTCCCCATCTACTCAGAGGGACCCAGAGGGACCTGGACAGTGTAGATCTCTCACCCCTTGCTTCATGTACAGAGTGTGGCCGGGAGCAAACCCTCCAGGACATTCCGTATATCATAATGTACAAGTTTCTAAAAGGCATTCTAATGTTGAAGTTTGTTATGCGATAGAAGGTATGGTTTGGGGAACTGAAATAGCTTTCAGCAGGCTGTAGGTCTGCAAGTCCTTTCCGATCTGTTCGTTGTGCGTGTGTGTGTACGTGTGTGTGTGTGTACGTGTGTGTGTGTGTACGTGTGTGTGTGTTTACATGTTCCGCTCTGCAGCTGCTTTTGTCTGATTTTGCAAGGTGTGTGAACACTTACCCCCTCATTAGATTAATTCATCCATCATGGAATGTAATTATTTCCAAAATCAAAATTCTGAGGGAATGTCAACGTTCAAGGGAAAAGAGACCACTTAGGATTCAAATATTTATAAAGCACCGGAAAAGACAGAACCAGTTATGTGAAATTGTAGGAATTAAAATATTTGTGTAAAAGCTTCTTCATTTGTGAATTTAATGTACTCAGAATATAGGTGTCTGATCCAGAATAGCATCGATATCACATCAAAAGAAAAGGAAATACAGGTCTTTTGCCGTTTTATATGTGGAATTGTGAATTGCTGGGACACAAAATATTAATAAAACCTCATTTTTCTGTACAAGTGTTGAAATAAAGTATACCTGCATATTTTTAATTGGTGACGAGTGCACAGTTTCTAACCTACCAATTAAAAATGTTTCTCTATTTCTATGCTTTCTCTATTGCCATGTGATAATAGTACTTCGGTTAGTGAGTTGAAATATTCACTCCATTTTATAGGAATTTATGCTTATGTTACGTTTTGGCTGGTGTGATTTGGCTTTAAATTTGTTGTCAGAGGAAGGAGGAGCTATCTGATTACGTTTTAGGAGCAAGAAGGGCAATGAGCCATGGGAAAATACACATCTCTGTGTCTGTCTAGCTGAGCTATGTATTGTAAGCCGTGTTTTGGGCTGGATGTAACAGAAAATCTGACACCAGTTAACTAAAAAATATTTAATGTTTTCACATAATAACTTTGGGATAAACGACTTCCGTGGCGGGTTCGACACATTGAATCTTAGACTGATTTTTCCAGGTGTTTCCCAGGTAGCTACTGCAACTCCAAGCATGGGATCCGTGTGGAAAGCGGCAGCGGAGGGAGGGGAAGAAATGGTACCCATACCGTATCTCCCTGCGCATCAAATCAAAAGCTTCCCCAGAAAGAGCCATCAGACATTCACTTAGCTCATTGCTCTGGGCCAGGTCGCATGGGTGGTCATCCAGCTGCAAATGAGGCTGGGGGTCAGCGTCCACCTTCTCTGCCCTTCAGCACAGGGACATGAAGGGGGTGGGGGATTAGGAGAAGCCATTGCTCTGAACAACAGCTCTGCGTTCTGAGCACTGATGCTGCAGGGGCAGGACCTCTAGAACCCCCCCCAGTGAGGAGGCGGAGAAATGGCAGAGAACAGTCTACACTGGGATCCATGGGTAAGGGGTTGTGGGCTTTCCCCACCGTGAAGTCCTCGACAGACGTGGGTTCTGCTTTCTGGAAGGAACACCCAGTCCATTTTCCTCTGGGACCCTCCAAGATGACTCTTCCTTCTCTATCCTCCACGGCTGCATCCTGGGAAGGCATTGGGAATTATGCCCAGCTTGGGCAAAATGCACAAAAGGGGTTATCTTAAGTCTCAAAGAGGCTCAACTGTTATTCGTCTAGGCTTTTAATTTCTCTGGCAATGCGATCCCTTCAAAATTCTGTATATTTGATTCGCTTCACGTGCCAGTGACCACGCTCAGCGTGTACCCCTAAGGACAGGTGCTGGATCTGCTTCAGGTCACGGTCTGGGGCCTCATGCGTTAACCTTCTGGGTCGAGGAGCAATGCCAAACCCTCATTGTGTCTGGTCGCAGGGCTGGGTCCTTCCCAGACATCATGTCCCCTGGGTGAGGTCTCAGGTTTCTGGACGCTAATTTCTGTATTCTCTACTTGCAGATGAGCCTGTTTCTCCTGAAGTCCAGGAGACGGCACGGAGAACTTCAATTCTTTGATGACTCCCCCATACCGGCCAGGTCGGTGGGAACTCGGCCAGTACTCACCGTCAGAAGGAGCATTTCCATACAGACGACTGGGAAGCTCGGGCTCCCTCTGAGCCCGGAGGGAGGAGGACGCAGGCTGGCAGCACACACCGGATGTCTCCATCACAGGAGGCCATGCCGACTGCCCCATCCTGTAGTGCTGAGTTAGAAGGGTGGCACTTTGAGGCACAGATGAAAGTTCTAGAGTCGAAACTCCACAAGGAAGCACATGGACAAGAGCATGCGGACGCACACGTTGGTTCAAGAAGAAGAAAACAGAAGCGCTACCCCGTGCTCCCTAGAACGGGACAGCAGGGACTCCCCGATGCCGGATACACTCCCCCCCGAGAGCACACGGGCATCGTGCACTGTTGCTGTTGTTACGAGACTTTTCCTTCACCATCTACCCGTCTTAACTTGAGCAGCTGTAACGGAATACCATCACCTGGAGGGCTTATGAACACGGGACGTTTATTCCTCACAGTCCTGGAGGCTGGAGTCCAAGATTCAGGCACCGGCAGATCCAGGGCCTGGGGACGCTCACAGAGGACGCGTTCTCGCTGTGTCCCCACGTGCTGGGAGGGGCCTTTTACAAGGACACTAATCCCATCATGGGGCTCCACCCTCATGACCTCCTCACCTCCCAGAGACCCCACCTCCTCACACCATCACCTTGGGGGTTCAATTCCAACATAGGATTTGGGGCAGGCACAAATACTCAGTCCACAGCAATAGCTAAGTCACATTTTGCTGGATTTTACGGTTTTCTGATGGCTCTCCATTCTTGCCATTTAGACACAATTCACAGCCTCCAACCTAACAAAGTGAGCGTGTATATGTCTCTGTGTATCTACACGCACAGATCCGTGTGCTTGCCCGTGTTCGTACTAATCTAGATTAAGAAAGATAGCTGGATGCATCAACATGCCTGCATCTCGAAAATGGCTGTTTGTGATCTGATTTTTAATGCCACGTGGATTGATTCTATCTGACCTTGGCATGTTCCATATCATCCTCTCCAGCATTTCTGTGATGGGGTCGGGACGGGGGTGAGCAGCGGGAACCGGGAATTCGGTGGTGCCCACAGCCACAGCAGCGTCTTCAGAGCCTACAGCCACAGTCCGAGGTCAGACACACAGCACAGCCCTTCACGCAGAGCTGCTGTCCCGGGCTCCCTGAGAGCCTCCAGGAGGGCGAGGGAAGTTCTTACTGTGGAGACTCCGCCGGACACGCAAGCCTCAGAGGGATGGAGAAGAGAGTAATCGTACAGCTAGAAGCAAGAGCTGTGTCCTTGAACATCCCCCGGAGGACCTCCCCGCATCCGGCGCTCCTGCCCAAACAAGGAGGCTTCACGTACCGTTTAACCAGAAGGGTTGTGTCTGCTGTTTGCTCAGACAGTGGCCGGAGAGACAGCGCCTGCCGATCGTTGTCCAAACAGCTTCAGGCCCAGCCAGCCCCACGTGGCTTCCGACCCCAGCCCCGGTCTGGAGGAGACAGCAGGAAGTGGCAGCAGGAGCTCACAGCCTGCATGGAGTGTTGTCAGATCCCCACACACTTCTGTGCATACCCCCCCCCACCCGCCGTGGTCTGGGCCTGCGATCAAGGAGATCTTACTCCCACCCTGCTGTACGCTCAACTCAATATGCCCACAGGCATCCCACTGCTCGCTCGCTGCCTCTCCCGTGCCTCCCCCAGAGTGATCTCTGTGGGATCCAGAGATCCCTCGTGGGATAAACGCACGGTGCTGACATGCGGTTCCGAGGCATACACCACAGCGGCCGTCTGTGGTCACTGTTCCCAGGGCGAGAATCCGCGGTCAGCAGGGCATGCGCAGGCCGTGGGAGAAGACAGCAGTCACGCGGGGCAGGGAGGGGGCGGGGAGGGGTAGGAGGAGACAGGGATTGGGCAGGGTGGNGTTCCCAGGGCGAGAATCCGCGGTCAGCAGGGCATGCGCAGGCCGTGGGAGAAGACAGCAGTCACGCGGGGCAGGGAGCAGGGAGAGGGCGGGGAGCGGGCGGGGGGGCTGCTTCCTGATTCTGGGCCCACCTGCTCGGTGGTCTCCCCATTCTGCAGGAAGACCCAGCGTCTCCATGATGAAGGCTGTTTTTACTGGAAGACGAAGAACTGTTCTCCTGACACTTGCGATCACAGGAGTCCTACAAATGAGGCCCATTAACGAAGAAAACCAAAAAGCACGTGTCACAACACTCAGAAAAGAATTATCATTTTAGAGATTTAGGCCCTCTTAAACCAGAACAGATAGCTGGCTGATTAAAATGAAAAATCAGTTTTTCAAACTTCATTTTTATAAAGACCCTGTGAAGGTTCTCCGGGTATTTCCAAACATTCCTGTGTGGCCAGGGTGTGGGCGGGCTGCCCGCAGACCCCCGGTGCAGAGTCACGGCGGCGACCGGACAGGCAAAGGCGCAGGGGGCCCGAGAGCGAGCACAGGCCATCACTGCGGGTGGACACTTGCGTTCCCAGGGCCCAGCCGCACGTGGCTGCACACACACCCCCAGGAACCGTGTGAGGTGTCCGGGCTCCCGGGAGCCCAGAGAAGGGTGTTCACTGGGGCCTTTTAGAACCTTCCGGCCAGGAAGCCGAGCAGGCTGTGTAGCCAGTTAGAGCAAGTGTAAGCGGGAATCTATATACCATGAGACAGGATGGCGATCCAGCCCAGGGCACTGCGGGGAAGTTTAAGCTATACGAGCTGTATTCTGGATCAGTAGCTAAGCCACTTCATCTCCTGGGCCAGCGGCCAGCACCAGGGAGCCTTCACAGACACAGGACTAACTCAAAGGCCTTTTACAGTAACAATCTAAACTCATCACATAAATTAAAAACAAACACAGGGCTGGCTTTACAAACGTCACCGAGTATTACCCAGCCAAGCCAGGCCATCGCAGGCAGACTCCTGGCTGCAGGTTTCAGAGGAAGCAATGAGCAGGGCTGAATCAGGTGTATGGTTTCCTGGTCTCCTGTGGCTTTTCGGAATTGAGGAAGTTGAGTTTAAATGCAGTGTATACACACCACAATGTCTTTCTTTTACCCACTCGTGTGTGGACACTTACGTCATTCCTTTGTCTTGGCTACTGTGAATGGTGCTGCCGTGAACACGGGAGCGCGGATAGCTCTTCAAGATCCTGATTATTCCCTTGGGATGTATGCCCACTAGTGGGATTGCTGGGGCGTAGGGTAGCTCTGTTTTTAACTTCCTGAGGACCCTCCATGCTGGTTTTCACAGTGGCTGCACCAGTTTGTATTCCCACCAACAGTGTAAGAGGGTTCCCCTTTCTGCACATCCTCACCAACACCTGTTATTTTCTTAATAATAGCCATTCCGACTGGTGTGAGGTGGTATATATGTAATGAAATAGTATTCAGCCTTAAGAAAGAAGGGGATTCTCTTATTTTCAACAGCACGGATGGGCATGGAGGAGATCGTGCCAAGTGAGATAAGTCAGGCACAGAAAGAAAAAGAAAAGCATCATCTCACATGTGGAATCTAAAAAGTCAAATCCAAGGAAGCAGAGAGGAGAAAGCTGGTTACCAGGGGTGGGGAGGCGGGAAACAGGGAGGCGGGCGTAAAGTTCCAGCTTCTCATGAAGAACGAGCCCAGGGATCTCACGCACAACACGAGGACGGCAGCCGGGAATCCTGCACCGAATCCTGGAAGTTCTAAGACAATTTCAGGTGTGCTCAACACACACACAAAAGTATTTCTCAAGTCCTCGCGTTGTACACTTTAAATTTTACAATTTTTATTAAAAAATAAAATACGGCAAGCACCTGGAGGGCTCAGTCAGTGAAGCATCTGCCTTCAGCTCAGGTCATGATCCCAGGGTCCTGGGATGGAGCCCCACATTGGGCTCCCTGCTCAGCGGGGCGCCTGCTTCTCCCTCTGCCCCGAGCCCCCAGCTCGTTTGCTCTCTCTCTCTCTAATAAATAAATAAAATCTCTAAAAAAAAAAATAAAATAAGGCAACTTTACAAGGTCTACAGAAAAAAATAAAAAAAGCAGTGTAATAGCTAAACAATTAACTACATTTTAAATGCATCCCTTGGTCCTTTGACAGCAATAATTTATTTTAGTTTATATTTTCCAATTTAATGGAGAAGAAAATTTAGAATTTGCAAGGACAGCATATGTTGATGATATTCCATGAAGAATCTTGCCAGGATTTCATGGGAGAAGGAAAACTACCCAAATCAATGAAATCCATGTTTACTTACAGTGGAAAGCCTGGTGAAATCGTCCCTTTCATATTTGTTTCTGTCTGTTTTGCGCGGACACGAGTATCTTGATCTAAACAGAGCTCTTGTGCATCAGTGTCCCGGTGCTAGCAGGATTCACAGGCAGGGGACCGGAGGAGGGACTGCAGGCGTTGGTCCCCACACTTCTCTACTCTGTCCATCGCTCCCCTGCCCGACCTCGCAGTCCTGCCTTAAATACGTGTCGCCGTCCCGAGTTATGCCTCCTGCCCCGGCTTCTGTGCAGAACTCCAGACTGTACGTCCAGTTACAAACTCAATATTCTCATCTGGACTTGGATGGAAGTTTCAGATCAACATGCTCTGCCCGCCTTCTTCAACATGTCGATTCTTCACGTTCAGCCTTTAAATTCCTTGAGCCTCCCCACCCCAAACAAAACTCTTTCTTTCTGTCGCATTCAATCTTTCGGGAAAGGCTTTTTTGCTTCATCTTAAACATAAACCCAGAATCTGGTCAGTGATCTAAATGCCACCATCGTACGTCAGCGGGGTTTCCGCACCGTCCTCCTCCTGAATGTCCTTGCTCCTTTCTTCCACGCCGACCACGTGTTCTCTCCAGACAGCAGCCAGAGTGATCACTGTCCTACAATGGCCCCATTTTATCTGCAGTAGAACCAAGTTTTCAGGATGGACCAACGGCTGCCTGGGTCACCTCGCCCAGCCAGTTGTCCTCTGAGCCCGTCTCCCAGAGCTCTCCACCTTGCATCTCCTGCTCCAGCCTTACTGGCTTCCTTGCTGTTCCTCAAACACACCAAAACCATTCCCTCCTGCCGCGGCTGTGTAGCTGGGCTCCTGGAACCCCTCCTTCCAGAGGACCACGTAGTTGACCCCCTGCCCTTCGTTAAACCATTCATCAAGTCTCAACTTTCCACAAGTCCCATGTTAACCATCCTACTTAATATAGAAGATGTTCCTTCTCCCACCCCTACATCCCTAATCCCACAGACTCTGCCCTGGTTTAAGTTTTCATGACACTTCACATGTTCTAACACATTTACAAGTGATGCATGTATCATGTTCAGCATTGGTTACGCGTCTGCCCTCCTATAATGTACATTCTCGGAGAGCTCAGGTCTTTTATGATAATTTCACTGATCCTGCCCAAATGTTGAAGACAATGTTTAGCACATCGGAGGAACTCAGCAAATATGTTTGTAAAAGGGGAATGAATAAATGAATGAATGACTGGATTTGTCGAGAATCAGCAAATTTAGATAACTTCTCCTTCTTCCAAATAAAGAAAAAACTAGAAAAATATAATTAACTCGAAATATACCTAGGCATAACAAATAAAATAGTTGGATAAGTGATTTGAAAAATTTAAGGAAAATATAATAAAAAGGGAGGGTTTCACAGCTCACTCTTATGTGTAGTATGGTCCCATGTTTACAAGCTCTAAATTCAGGTTGATGAAGGTGGGGAGACACTACAAGGAAAATTTCCAGATGTGCTTGGCATCAGGTGGCATCTTGGTTCAACCACACTCAAGATTTGGATGACCTGAAGGAGAAGGGAAAACTTAAATGTCAGAACCACACAAAGAATTTCAAAATTCTGTTAACGCTCCCAAAAACCCCAGCCCACAAACACTCAGAATTGTGGTCACGCCTAACGTCAATCTACCATCTTTACTTTTATATTCATTTATGCGTTTTTAAATAAACCTTTTGTTTGGGAATACTTTTATATTTCCAGGATTACTGTGACTATATTACGGAGTCCTCACACACCCTACCTCCAGGTTCCTCCATTGTTAACATCGTATGTTAGCAGGCACACGTGTCAAAATTAGTGAACAAAAATTAATATATTATTATTCAATAAAGTCAGTGATTTATTCAAATTTCCTGTTTATTCTTAATTTCCTTTTTCTGTCCCTGGCCCCCACCCAGGACAGCATACAACATTTACAAGTGGTATGGCAGTTTCTCAGACTTTCCTTGGTTTTGGATGACCTTGACAGTTTTGAGGAGTGCTGGCCAGGTGTTCTGGGGAATGTGCCTCTGCTGGAATTTGATGTTTTTCCAAGCTTAGACCAGGACGATGTGTTTAGGGAGGTGATTGCAGTGGTAAAGGGCTGATGTCATCATCTCATCCATTTCCTTCCCCTAATTGGAGCCATTCCTTCTCAGATCCCTGTTCCTTTCTGTAGAGAATGGTATTAGAAACCAAGATCTGCGAGCTGGGGTTCTCGTTGCTACTGGGTGTTCTTGTTTCTAGGCCTTCAGCTGAGGACGCAGGGAGATAAGGGTTTCTACAACCCCAGGGATACACATGTATCTAAACATTTTGATACATAAACATCTACATCTACACTAAGTGAAACAAGAGTTCCTAATGATATCTGCAACTTTCATCCATTGCCATGATCATTCTGGCCTCTTTTCACATCTTACCTGTTACTTCCCACTCTAACCCTGGAAACCTGGCTCCCACCCTTCCCCATCCACATACTTCACCATTCAATCCCAGTGTGCATGCATAGTGTTTCCAGAACTGTTAATCCCTGACCTCACGGAGAAGGACTTCATCTCTGTCAAACAGAGTGCAGAGTTTATGCATAGCTCCTTTTGCCTTTGTTCTTACAAACACCACACTTTTCCAAAGCTACTAAGGTCACATCCATTTTCCCCACAAACACAAAGTTGTTTCATGCATTGTAATTCATCTAAATTTACGTTACCTTTTACAATTCATCCAGCCCTTCCTAAATGATTTTTTTTTAAAGATTTTATTTATTTATTCGACAGAGACAGAGACAGCCAGCGAGAGAGGGAACACAAGCAGGGGGAGTGGGAGAGGAAGAAGCAGGCTCATAGCGAAGAGCCTGACGTGGGGCTCGATCCCATAACGCCGGGATCACGCCCTGAGCCGAAGGCAGACGCTTAACAGCTGTGCCACCCAGGCGCCCCCCCAAATGATTTTTTATTTGCATTCATTAAGATTCACCCTTTCTGCTCTGAAGTTCTATGAGCTTTGTCAAGTGCTCTACCTTGAATTCATCATTACAGCGACCTGCAAAGTAGTTCACCCCCACTTTCCCCTCGTGTGTCACCCATTCAACCCTCCATCCCTTCTCAAAACCCCTGCAAACACTGGCATCTTTTACCATCACTATAGTTTCACCTTTTAGAATGACATATAATTGGAAACATCAGTATGTGTCTTTTTAAAGACTGGCTTCTTTCACTTAGAAATGGGCATTTAAGATTCATTATTTTCTTTTCATGGCTTGCTAGCTCATTTCTTTTTATCACTGAATAATATCCATTGTATAGACATAACACAGCTTGAAGTCAACTCACCGACTGAATTTTGTTTGCTTCCTGTTTGGGGCTATTATGAATAAAGCTTCAGTAAACATTAATGTGCAGGGTTCTGTGTAGACGTAAGTTTCAGATCAGCTGGGCAAATCCCTAAAAGCATGAGTAATGGATCATACAAGACTGTATTTCGTTTTATAAGAAACTGCCAGACACTCTGCCAAAGTCACTGCACTGTCTTGCATTCCCACCAGCAGTGAGCCTTCCACACCCTTGCCAAGAGTCCGCATTGTCAGTGTTTTGGATATTAGCCTTTCTAATATATATGTCAATAGAAACATGTAATGAAATTTCTAATAGATATACCACTGTTGTTTCAATCTGGTATTTCCTAAGCTCAGGGTGGTGCACAGATGCGTTGAATCACTACATTGTACACCTGAAACTAATATAACAATGCCATTAACTAACTGGAATTAAAATAAAAATGGAAAAAAATTGGTATTCTCTAATGACAAATAATGTTCAGCACCTTTTCATACATTTATTTATTTACATCTTCTTTAGTAAGGAATCTGATCAGATCTCTTGCCTATTTTTAATTGGATTCTTTGTTGCATTACAGTTGAGATTTAATTACCTGTATAATGTGAACATATACTTTACAAGATTTTTCTTTTGCAAATATTTTCTCCAAGTCTGCTGCTGTCTTTCCATTCTCTGATAGTGAGTTCTTCAATGCTGACATTTTTATTTTTAATACATGACAGATTATCAATATTTTCTTTCACAGATTTGAGTTTTTGGTAACATGTCTAAAAAATGTACCACCAGATCCAAACTCACTTAGATCTTCTTCTGTATTTTCTTTTAAAACATTTATAATTTGTATTTTATATTTTGGTCTTTGGTCTATTTTGAGTTAATTTTTAAGAAGTGTCTATCCCTAGTTTTGTTTTTGTTTTTTCTTACAGATGTTATTCTAGCACCACTTGTTAAAAATACTATCTTGTCTCTGTTGAACTGCCTTTGCTCCTCTGCAAAGGTCAGAGTCCAGCCGACGATCAACTCTATTGTGTGGGTCCATTTCCAGGCTCTCTATTTTGTACCACTGGTCTATGTGCTCATTCTTTCAGCATTACCCACTGCTCTGATTATGGTAGCTTCACGATAATTGTCAAAAAAACTGACAATGCCAACTCTGTTTATGGTAGCTTCCTGGCACTTGGTGCGAAGCTGTCCAGCCTTGGAGTTACAGAACTTTGTTCTAACATACTGGCTCTTCTAGGTCACACGGCCACGCTTCCAAGTTGTATCCTGTGGCTGCTCATAGCATTTGGTCTCCGGCACATTTTCTTCTCTTGGGTTGGAGCAGAACATCTGAAATCCAAATAAGGAAGCAGTTTGCTGATTCATCTAAACATCTACTTTGAGTTATTGAAGGAACTCAATTTTCTCCTTAAAAGTAAGCAAATCAGATCCCTTCCCTTCAATTACACCAGGAAGTACTAACCTAATTAATCACCAGTTAATTTATCTTATGATCAAACTGATAAAAGTCAACATTTGTCAGGGGGGTGTTTATATGCCAATTACAGTAAAATATTACTAGCCCCTAATTAAGTTGTTTGTTTTGAATAAACTGGGTTTGGTCTCTAGGCTTCTCTCATAAATTAGTTGCACATTTGAGTTACGGAAAAAATAACTGTCACTGTAACACTCAAAGAGTATACTCTCTCAGTACCACGAATACTGAAATATAAACTCCTTTTTTTCCTGTTAAATTATTACAGTTCCAATAATTAGGCTGTAATGTTTATTTAGTGTGTTTCTTTTAATGAAAACTTAGATCCTGTTAATAAATAATGTAATTTTAAGAAACCTGTGTCCAGGATGTTATCATAATATTTTTATTAGTACTCATTGTTATTATACTTATTATTTGGGGGAAACCATGTATTCATTATTTGCAGAATAATGAATCATACTGATATCCCAAAATAATGGCATTCTTGGTTGTCATTCCTTGGAAATCTTCATCTAGGAGACGATTATAATTAGGAATTTGGAGCTCCAATAATGGAAGCCCCCTTTGACTCATCCATGATAGTATAAATGTATTCTGAACCATTTTCTACACACATGGAATGCACAGTGTATATCAAATGTGCCCTAAATGAACAAAAGTTGTACTCAACAAATTTACAGTCTCACATGTTTTATTTATTTTGGTTTTGTGCCTTGGTGAAACCAAAACTCTGGGCTTTAATTTTCTAAATTATAAAAATAGAAAATAACAATAATGTCACCTATCTCATTGTGTTGTTTTAACATTAGATATTAGGTAAAGGACCTTGCATAGTGTCTAGTCAGAGGAAATGCTAAATAAATATTTGATAGTCACCTATTGGTTGTCATTGTTAATACTGAAATTAATACTACCTTTATTTTTTATTATTTATGACAATCCTTTTAATATCTTTTTATGGTGAAGCAATTATGATTTTGAAAGACATGTGCATCATCTTACAAGCTTTTCCCTCCACAGCAAAACCAGGGAATCTCTATAATAATTGTAAGAGACCTGAGGAAGTCATCCTTGTGCTGTAGATTTGGGGACAGGAATAGCCGCTCACTGTAGGGAGGTCACAAAAACCCATCTGGCACTTTCCTCTCTCTCCTATATGGAAAATAATCTATAATCTTTAAGCATGGTTATACCTTAAAGTTTCCAAAGAATCTTTGAAAAAATCTATAATCTATGGATATGAATATTATCACTGTGAGGAGACTGAAGAAACCCCATTTCAGCTAGGATAGTAGAGCAGGAGAAATGCCTCTCAAGGCCCAAAAGAAAATCCGGCATACATGTAGAGTCGAACCGATACTGGCGGGAGGGTAGGGGCACCAAGGAGGCTGCAGATCTGCAATCCAGGAAGGTGTGCCTTCCCAAGATGAGAATTATCAGGAAAATGGACTCCACAGACTAATGGATACAAAGAAAAAAAAAATAAGCCTAAAAATTCAACAATGTAGATGAAATTGACCAAGTCCTTCAAAGACACAGCTACCAAAACTCATTCAGGAAGAAACAGATCACAAACATAGTCCTGTATCTGTCAAAGAACTTGATTTCCTAGTTAAAAATCTTCTGATAAAGAAAACTCTGGGCCTGATGGTATCACTGGTGAAGTATAACAAATGCTTAGGAATTGTTAGCAAGTCCACACGATCTCTTCCACAACACAGGAAGGAAACAGTGTAGAAAACCAGACCAACATTGTTCTTCTATGGAAACCAGACAACAATAATACAAGACAAGCCAATTAGAGAACAGTATCTCCCATGAATATAATAAACACAACTATGTCCAACTAAATATCAGCAAATTGAATCCAACAAAGTATGAAGAAGATGATCTATTAGTAGATTATGGTATTTATCCCTCGGTTAAATATCAGCCTATCAATCAAAGTAATTCACCACATTAATGAGATAAGTCACAGTAGATTCAGGAAAAGTATTTGACAAAAAAAAAAGATAATCTTAATTCATGATATATTTTCTCAGTAAATTGGGAATAGATGAAAATCTCCATAACTTGTCGAATGGCATCTATGAAAAACATATAGGTAGCATCATAACTAATGACGGAAGCCTGAGTGATTGCCATCAGACTGAACACCAGACAAGGACTTCCTCTCTCACCACTATAATCTGACATCATATTGTGCTGTAAATCAGAAGTCTCTCTTTATAGAAGGCACGGTTATCTACCTAGAACTTCCCAAAGAGACATCTTCTAGAAAGAGCAGGTAAATCTCACAATATTGCAGAATAGAATCATACCAGGTCTCTACAAGAACACCATCTGTATTTCTACGCGCTAAAACGAATAATTGGTGCAAAAATCATATTTGCCATAGCAACCAAAAAATATAGTGCTTAGGTATAAATCTAAGAAAATATCTGCAAGGTCTGTGTGCTAAAATCCATAAAATGCCGTTTAAAATAAATCAAAGATGACCTCAATAAATGGAGATATACACCATGCTCATTCTCGGAAGTATTAATATTATTAATATGTCAATTCTCCCCAATTTAACATAAAACATATTGTTTTGAAAAACAATAATATAGTTTTAGGCTGCGAAGACTGTATAACTCAAGGGAAGGCGGGACCCTAGATTGGATAGCAGTAGTACTAACAGTATTTCACCAATGCCAAATTCTTAGTTTTTAAGAAGGTATTAGGTTTATGTAGCATGTTATATTAGTGTAAATTGGGTGAAACATATGTATGAATTCTGTGTACAGATTTTCTAGACAATTTTTCCTCTTCTTTATGTCTAATACTGTTTCAAAATGAAAAGTCTTAAGTGAAAGATGGCTCAGATGCAATGATTTCCTTAAGAGATTTCTGTCTGTAAGTAGAGAGATGGGGAAAGCTAAGCCAGGGGCTACTAATGTGGTCCGGAGCCATGGTGGGCAGCAAGTCCGTGGAGGGGAGGGTCGGATGTCATTCCACTTTCAGAGTTTAACAAGATAAAAAGGCCACATGTGAAAACTCGGTGTGCCAACTAAAACCATACTGAGAAACTCAAGACCCACAAGAATAGGAATCAAAGAAAAGACAGAGTTGTGTGTGTTGGCGAGGATGTGGAGGCCCGGGGACTCTCTCATGGCCTGGGGGGGGGTGCACAATGATGCAGCCACGTTTGGAAGGCAGTTTCGTGGCTTGTCTAAAAATTAAACATAAACTTAATACTCAGCCTGGAAATTCCACTCCTAGGTATCTACCTTAGACGAACAGAAATACATGTCCACACAAAGAGGTGTGCAAATATTCAAAGCAGTAATTATTCACAATAGACAAAAAGTAGAAATAACCTAAATGTCCATAAACTGATGAATGGATAAACAAAAGATGGTATTTTCTTACACTGGAATGCTGTGAAGTATTTAAGACATGAAATTTTGATGCTTCTATACCATTGGGCAATCCTCAGAAACATTATGCTAAATGCTAGATGCCAGACCATAAAGACCACCTTTTATATGATTCCTCTTACAGAATATACACAGCAGAGATAATAGGTAAATTTATACAAAAAGCAGATCAGTGTCTGCCTGAGGCTGGGGATGGTGTGGGAATCTATTGTAAACAGGCTTGAGGGAACCGTATGGGGCGATAGAAATGTCCTGAAACTGGATTTGGGTGATGGTTGACCAATTGAAAGTCTACTTTAAAAAATCACTGGGTTTTACTCTTGCAATGGTAAATTTTGTGGTGTGAATTATTCCACAGTAAGGCTGTTAAATCAGTTTGCTAGGAGAAGATAATGAACAGAGACAGGCACCGTGGGTGTCTCCATCACACGTCTCTGTGCCAGGTTAGTGCACAGAACACACAGGGACGCACAATGCCGCCTGCTCTTTAGAACAGGTTTTCTGAGTTCACAATTCAAGAATGTTCTGGTGTCCTGGAGAAATACTCTGATGAGCTCGGGAAACGTGGAACTGGTACTGTGAGAAAAGCAGGGAGCTGGGATTAGAAGACCAGCGTCAGCCTGTGTGGTGATGCTTATTTGCTTTGTGATTTGAGTGGAGAAGACTAGAGGGGCTTCCCTGAACTCCTTGTTCAGCCTATACCTGCTATCCACCTGCTATGCCCCTGCTGTGCTCCTTGTTCAGACCTGCACTTGTTACAGCTTCACCCAGCTCTCCTTGGGTTCCTATCTCAGGAGCATGTGATCACCACACACCTTAACCTTTAGGGCAGGAGTTCTCCTGTCTTTTGATCCCCTTTCTAGTCCCAAGACCTTACATTGTTGCCTGAGGAAGGCGGATGAACACGATTTTCTCTGTAAAAGAGAAATAACCATTAAGTCACAGGGATTTTCCTGTCATTACTGAGGGTATAACGTGGGCTGAGATGCTTGCCTATATTAGATCAGACACCCTCTCGTCTTGGCCTAAGAGCAATGCTAGAATGGACATCCTGTTTTTAGGCTCATTCCCACCTTTAAGAAAATATCCACAGAGGAGTCAAATTAGCCAGAAGGGTCATTGGATGGGGGGTGGTAGAGCCAACATCGGAACCAGAGAGCCTGATTCCCCACACATGCTTTACTGCCCGTCTCAACACCAGACCACAGATGGACTTCAGTGGCCCTGCAGGATGTGGCCACCAGACACCAGGAAGTGCATGCGTATGACTGTCTATTTACAAGGAAGGGACAGGAGCAGTTTCTCTTAATGCCCTTATTTGTCCAAGCAAGCCTTAGGCTGATCTCATCCCCTCTCAAAATCTGCCCTTCCGGGGCATGACGTGCACCAGGATACATATGTAGCTACTGGGGACTTTGAAATAGCTCAAGGATGGAAACTAACTTAAAAAAGGTTACTTAATGAATGAGTCTTCGCAGAAAAAATGAGGGAGAGAGATAAAGAGCTCACGTATCTGACTTAAATATCTAAGTGACATTTACCATTTGACATTACCAAAGTCTGATGCAAACTTTGAATTCTAGAAAATAAAATCCGCACGGGCTCAGTGTGAAAGCTGCATCAGTGGGCCGTGGGTGGCACGCAATTATCATCCACGGCCAAACACGCACCTGGGCTATAAGAAGTCGCCATCCGCTGTCCTTGCAATGCTGCTCGGCCTCACTCCCTGAACCCCCTCTCCACATCCTCAGATAGCAAGGGAGATCCTGGGGAGGGGATGGGGGTGGGGAACGTTAGCCTCGCAAAGCTCTGGGGCTCGAGAGAAGACAGACAAATGATCTGATAACACCAAAGAGCCAGGCGCAGGCAAGCCTGATCCTATCAATAAGGGGATTTGATAACTGTGTTCCTCCTCAAAAAAGAAGACAGCTACTTTGAAGTCCCCTTACCACGGGCCTTTCATCTGAGTTTTCACTCACCAAAACCCAAAATTAAAAATTGTTTCAAAATCTCAAGGCTCCCTTTGTGAACAGCATGCTCTGGGTTTTTAATTACCAGCCTTTTTGGGGGGTTGTTATCTATAGATATGGAAGGGTTGCTAAGATAAAATTTCTGTCCTTCCTGCAGGCAAAACCGGAGCTGCCGGCCACCCTCGCCGGTTACTCCCACCGCCCGAGTCCCGTCCCCTCCAGTTCCTGTTTCTCTCTAGTTAAACCACTCTGGTCCTTGAACTCTGATGCCTGCATTTTCCTGCTTCTGTGATGGTCTTGGAAAAGAAATTCATGTCTCTAAGAGTCAGACAAGAAGGACAGAAGCACCCATGCCTCGCAAGTCTCCAGGGCCAAATCCTTTTGGTAAAATCGTGAAATGCTGTATTCTAATGTCCTAGCATTCAGGGCGGGAGGCGTCTGCTAGGCTGATTCAAAGCATCACGCTCAGTGCCAGGTATGGACGTGCAACGATGGAACTGCAATTGTCCGATAAACATTTGTTTTTCTCCTTAAAGAATGGATTAAAATTCTTAGGGATGAAAAGACTACCTATTTCATGATTCCAACTCTGTGACATTCTGGAATAGGCAAAACTATGCAGACCATAAAAGGTCAGTGGTTGCCAGGGGTGGGAGGGAGGGAGTGATGAACAGGTGGAGTACAGGGCTTTCAGGTCAGTGAAAATACTCGGTATGAGACCATGATGGTAGATACGTGTCATTACGCACCTGTCCGAACCCACAGAACGTGCAGCAGCAGGAGTGAGCCTAACGCGAACTATGGATTTTAGGTGATGGTGACATGTCAGTGTGGAGTCATCAGTTGTAACAAACATACCATGGGGGAGGATGTGGATGGGGGGTCAGCTGTGCATGAAGGGGTACAGAGGGCATATGATAAATCCCGTACCTTCCCCTCAATTTTACCGTGAACCTAAAACTGCTCTAAAAAAACCCTTAATTTTATTCCGTTTTTTTTTTAATTTTTTAAAGATTTTATTTATTTTTATTTGAGAGAGAGAGAGAGAGAGAGCAAGAGAGAAAGCAAGAATGGGGGAGAGGCAGAGAGCAAAGGGAGAAGCACACTCCCCACCGATCAGGGAGCCCGACACAGGACTCGATCCCAGGACCCTGAGATCATGACCTGAGCCGAAGGCAGACGCTTCACTGGCTGAGTCACCCAGATACCCCAAAGCCTTAATTTTGAAAAGAAAGAAAAGAAGAAGGAAGAAAGAAGGAAAGTAAGTTCAAACCAAATACAATTTAGGTATAAAACATAAAGAAAAGAAAATCTAAAGGTTGTGGTCAGAGGTTTTAGCTTTGAGGCTTAGCTTTGGCCCCAAACTCAGTTTGGTGTGTACGTGGGCGGCTGGTTTATTCTCAGTACTCCTTCTCTGGTCTATAACCTAGAGCTGGTATGTAATTGTTCTGAAATAGTAAAAGGTTAGGGCATTTTGAGAAGTTCAAGCCTAAAGAAAGCCAAGCTGCCTGCCTGCCTCATTCTGCGGGGGCACCCTCACCTCTGAGCCACAGAGGAAACTTCGGGGTGAGGAGGCCCCAGCTTTGGGGTGCAGCGTGGACAGGACTGGGGGCTCAGGAATCCTGACTCCTGTTTTGCTTTGGGTCTGGCATACGCGACTGACTGGGTTCTTCCTCTGACGTTCCCCAGTGAAGCGACCCCCATTCTTCCCAGAGCAGAAGTTCTCGACCGGCTCAGGAAACAGGACCCGAAGTGCCCTCTGAACCGGAGAGACTGAAAAAGTGCTGTGAACCGCTGATGTGTTTTATCTCGTCTAGGCCACCATTAAGGTATGACCAACACATTTACCCCAAAAAAGTGACCTGTCAAACCAGCAGTTGATATGGTTTCCTCCAATACAAACTCACTGTTTGCTCACCAATTTCGATTTTGGTAAAAGCTCAGCAAAAGAAAGGTGATAGTAGATAACAGAGATTTAAAGAAATTTTACAAAAAGAACAAATATCAAATGAAGAAAATATCACCCATTAAATTTTCTGCAAAATGGAGGAAAAAAGCTACTTTACCATTTCAGTAAGAAGACACCCTGGGTCCAGCTCTCAGAAAGTTCTGTTGCACAGGAGCCTAATTGAAGAACCTCAGTGGGAGGGTCTGTCCTGGTTTTGTTCGGGCCCCTCGGAAACCTCTGGCAAGATTACAGTAACTCATGAGAAACAGAGGACGATGGACAGCTGGCCCTTTGTGTGCTGCATGCTCCTGGGAGGGGCCCGTCACCTCCTTTTGTCTGTGTGCGGTGGGTGTGGGGTGTTTATAAGCTGTTTCTACTCAAACCTGTCGTTCTTTGCTTCCTTTTAAAAACTTTAGAAAACTTTCCTAGGTTTAACAAACATATAATAAAGGGCACAAATCTTAAGTATACATCTCAGTGAACTCTGCAAACATACAGACCCTCATAGCCACTGCTGATGGAGGCAAACAAGGTCCCAGCAGCCCTGACCTCTCCCTAGGGGCCCCCTGGTGGCCCCCAGAGCCCTGGAAGCTCCCCTGGGGGCCATCGTCCGGTTTCCAGCCCAGGGGCTTATTTCCTTCTGCTTGGAACACGACACAAGTGGAATCCTACAGTATGTCCTTCACTCAGCAATGATGCTCGAGGTGTGTTCGCACGGGGATGGAAAAGGCTGGGCCTCTCCTTCACAAAGGGCAAACCCTGTGTGCGAGCCGAGCCTTTGGTGCACAGAGGCCAACGTGCAGACAGATGCCATGAACAGGAGTGGCGGCCGGTCACCGCTCACGGCGGACGCTCCCTTCCTGTGGGCCCTGCCTCAGCCTTGCTGAGACCCCTTCTGCTGTGAGCTGCGGGGTGATACATCACGTGTCGCAGGGAAGATTCAGAAACTCGGGATCGGATCAAGACAGAGGGACCCTGGCCTTCATGGTTGTTTCTTCCTTACGATGGCTGTTAGTCCTTCTTACTCTCAGATAGAGCAGAACGGCCTTGACCCCCGTTAAGTCAGCTTCCTGGAAATGCTACCTTGAAATTGACCAGGATGGCTAATTGGAGTTTATTTTAACTTGTGGGGAGAGAAGGAATAATTTGGGAAAAAAATAAGAAAATATAATCCCACGCTGAATGACTTGCTGTGTCGTGCACACACGGGCCTGCAGAAATATGCCACAGAGCAATTTCTGGGTCAGAATAAATTAGAGTTTGTAATGCATTTGCCTATATTGAGAAAGCATAAAAAGAAATGAGGTAATTTTGTCAGGGTTTGATGCTCATTGTTCACTGAAACATAATGCAAGTTATGTCTGAGGCTATAAAATAAAATAATGAGGCGATAGATTCCAAATCATTCTCATAGATTATAAGCTCAATATTCCAATTGTGTGTATTTAATGACTGCACAGTGCTGATCACTTATTTTCAAATGGTATTTGGAGATAATAAGCCTGGGTTTTCACAGCATGCTGTAGAATTTACTTTCCCAAAATGAAGGGTGAGAAGAAATCTCCTTACACGACCGGACTGGGTGAGCCCCCCGGCAGAGTTCTCCTCCCCACGCCAGCTTCCCGAACAGCGAGGAAAACCCCGCAGTCTTTCCAGCTGGGTCACCTCCTCACCAAGGTCATTAATTGCTCTTAATTGTTTAACAGTAATTGGCTTTTAAACCCCAGACAGACAACCAGACTCAGTGATAAGGCCCATGATAAACAAAACCACAATAACGATGAACTCAATGAATGATAAATACCATAACATTTAAATACTATTTATAGCGAAGGAAGGTCAGGAAGAGATTACATTCGAAAGGTCCACAGTAAATGACGATTGTCTTTGCTTCTCTAAGACTCTGGGCGGGTGGATTTATTTTTCTTTTTTTTTTTTAGAAAAAAATTTTTTTAAGTATTTATTTATTTGACAGAGATAGAGACAGCCAGTGAGAGAGGGAACACAAGCAGGGGGAGTGGGAGAGGAAGAAGCAGGCTCATAGCGGAGGAGCCTGATGTGGGGCTTGATCCCACAACGCCGGGATCACTCCCCGAGCTGAAGGCAGACGCTTAACTGCTGTGCCACCCAGGCGCCCCGGATTTATTTTTCATAGGTGCTCATGCTTTGTGTCTGTAAGTCATTGTTAAGAGGGAGCTGAGTGAGAAGGCTTTTACTTCTCAAATTATTCAAAGGATGGGGAAAAGAATCGATCACAAAGTCACTCCAGATGGAAGGAGGGAGCAAGTGGGAAAGCATGCAAATGTGGGCCATGGGGCCATGGGGCGCCGGCCTGGAGGGTTATTTGAGATTACAGCAGGTGCGGTCTTGTGGCATCCGTTAATCAAGACAACTTCCCTGTGCAATACAAGAGAGCTCGATTTTTAAGAAGAAAGAAAAATGTTGTTTTTGGAAAATTAATTCTGATGAAGCAAGGACGTGAGGGAATGAGAACGGGAATATTTTTAGGCAGCTCTCAACAGTCCCTGCCAGAGAACAGGGCACAGAAGTGAAGGAGAGAAGGGAGGTTATCCCGTGCCTCTGAGCACACGGGCTGTGATGGCGTGTTCTGCAGGTGAGAGATCTGAGAAGACAGAGACAATGTCTTCTGTTGGGATCCAGAATCTTCTGCTGGAAGTCATGTTAGTCTATATGGGGGTTTCCATGCATAGAATCTTGATTTGTCAACTATACCTCAATTAAAATGGAAAAAAACACAGGTGGGTCAATGATTTTTTCGAATAAAACAAACAGAGCTGCTTAAATCTTATTTCAATGTTCTTTTCATGACTTAGAAGGTCTGTGGTCAAGATAGGATAACTGCCAGTCTGGGCATCACCTGCTTCTCCCTGCAGCACCTGCTTCTCCCTGCAGAACGGTCTGTACCCCCCCCCCCCCCCCCCGCCCCCGGGGGAAAGGGGAAGAGCGCGGGGGGNGCGTCGGAGGAAAGCAAACTTGTTATTCTGTCCCTTTTATCCATGCTGACCCAAAAGCCCTGCGGAAGATGACTTATTATCTCTCTAGCTTTCATGCTCTGCGTTATTTACTCCTATCTGGGCTTGAAACTTTTATCAATATTCCCACCTCTCCAAATCCCGCTGCTATCAACCTAGCCATCTTCTAAGTCCAGAATGACATTTTCTACCCCAGCTGCTTTCTGCCAATAACATGTTTCTATTAAAATAAATGTACTCCAAGTACGAATTGCTTTATCGTGTGCTTAAGGAATACTGTGTGTGCTTGGTTTTCACGGCACGTTAACGTAAGAATAGAATGTAATCTTAATATATTATTTTATTGAGCCCTCAAAGCACAAGAAACAGATAATTTTGGCCCAGAGGAAAAGAAAAAAAAAATTTAGATCTTTTTCAATGGAATTAGATATCGACATTGATCAAATTTAACGGACGTTGCCACCTTCTTTAAGTGCTGTTTATATGAGGGCGTCATGCCTAAAATAACCTTCAATTTTTCTTCTATTTTTTAACATTTTTAAGCAACTCTGTTTTTCATTAAAACATATTTTAATTCCCCAAAAAATGTGTCTCTGCTTAATTATTATTCGTTCTTTAAAACTAATGAGGGGATATTCCCAACAATCAACATTATTAGGAACTTCTCTTCCAAAATTCTTCCCAGACATTTTGAAATTATCCCACAAGTGCTGTTTAAAACCTGTCCCTCGTCGGGCTCCTCCGCCGGGAGCCTGCTTCTTCCTCTCCCACTCCCCTGCTTGTGTTCCCTCTCTCGCTGGTTGGCTCTCTGCCACATAAATAAATAAATA
>NC_048232.1:1791223-1791380 GCF_002007445.2 Ailuropoda melanoleuca | reverse complement strand
CCTCCTACATTGTTGGTGGGAATGCAAGTTGGTACAGCCACTCTAGAAAACAGTGTGGAGATCCCTTAAAAAGTTGAAAATTGAGCTACCCTATGACCCAGCCATCGCACTACTGGGTGTTTACCCCAAAGATACAGACGTAGTGAAGAGAAGGGCC
>NC_048232.1:1703539-1790828 GCF_002007445.2 Ailuropoda melanoleuca | reverse complement strand
ACCGGTGATGGGTAGTAAGGAGGGCATGTATTGCATGGTTGCACTGGGTGTTATACGCAACTAATGAATCATTGAACTTTACATCAGAAACCAGGGATGTACTGTATGGTGACTAACCTAACATAATAAAAAATCATTAAAAAAATAAAAATAAAAAATAAAAAAAATAAAATAAAACCTGCGAGCCTGGTGCTGGCTGTTAGGACAAAAGACCCCAGCCCCCAGGTGTCATGGTCTAGTGCAGAAGAAGGGAGTAGGAACAGGTCCTGTCAAGACAGCATGGGAAGTGCTTAACAGGGTGAGGTCAGTGGACTTCGGACCTTGACCCACAGTTGGGAGACTTGCTGGAACGTGTAATCCCAGACCCGCTCCCATGCCCACAGCTTTAGAAGCCCGGGGTGGTACCCACAGCCTGTGTGGTAAAGAGCTCCCAGGGGGTTACCGTGCATGCTACAGTTTGGGAATCATGATCTGAACAGACAAGACATTATTCCCAGGCAGTCTCCACATGGGAAAGGGGACACATTTATAAGGGGAAAAATTGCATTGATCTGACAGGATTCTTTGTCAGAGAATGAAGTTGCTTGGGGGAAAAAAGTCTCAGAACAGTTCTTGCAAAAGCATCACTCTACAGAAGCATTTACCTTATCTTCTAGAGAAGTCTGACAGATTCTGCTCACCTCAGAAACAGAATTTTGATCTCAGAGCCAAATGTTACTTTATCTCCTCTTTGGTTTGGGAAATGTGGAAAATGTCCTCTTTATGAGGATAAGGAAAGATATTGCAAGGTAACTTTATTATTACTTATTGGGACCATATTGAGAAACAACTTTAGAGTTTTGGGTTTGGTTTTATTTTTATTTTTTTGCTTTGTTATAAAAAATAACTAAAAGAGACGCCTGGGTGGCTCAGTCGGTTAAACATCTGCCTTTGGCTCAGGTCATGATCCCAGGGTCCTGGGATCAAGTCCCACATAGGGCTCCCTGCTCAGCAGGGAGTCTGCTTCTCCCTCTGCCTGCCTCTCCCCCTGCTTGTTCATTCTCTCTCTCTCTCTCTCTTTGACAAATAAATAAATAAAATTTTTAAAAAGAATAACTTTGAAGTCTTCATATGGGACACAAAATTGCTAATAGGAATGAAGATGATACATTAATACCTATTATCCTATCATTATTATCCTTACAACATCTTCAAGTAAATATTCACATGACATATTTTAATGTCTACATTTGGAATATATAGTATATAAATTATTCTTCGCATTTCTATTCTAGATTTATTTCTTACATAAAAACTCATCTTAATGAAATACATCATAGTTGCAAATACGCATATACTTAACAGGGATAATTTACTTTAAATGTGGAGTTATACATACAAATAAGTTTTCATAAGAGCAGATGAGTCGCTTATTACAAGGAAAAAAAAGCTTATCACAGGAGGAAAATATGGCTTCATGATAAAGTCACTATAATTTTTGATTTGGCATTTTCAGCCTCAGACAATACATCATTATCAATCACTCTTACAAGCAGCACGTGTTATACGCTACAGGTTTTGAAATCGTGAACACTAAACAGGAAAGAGCAGCAAGTCCAAGAGACATCCCTGTGCTTACCTCTCAAATCGAGTTTAAGGATTGTCTTAAATATTTGATGAATCACAAAATGAGAACAGTGCCATTGTGAGATAGAACGTTTATCATATGGCTCAGACAAATGATAAAATGACTTATTTTTTTTCCTGCAGGGTTTTATAAAGGAAAAAAAGAGGGAGGATCCTGACATTCTCAAAGAAGGGAAGAATTTTTTATACAATTAGCGACCCCCCTCCACATGTTCCATAAGCTGGCCCTGCACACGCGCTCCCTCAGGAACAGGCACTCAGCCTCTAAAACCAAGGTGTGTCTTTCTGGAGTCTGCCCCAAACTGGGCACATTCCAACCCAGACTAGACTAAGACCCTAGGAGGAGGGTTCCCTACAACTGGCAGGAGTAGGGACATGTTACCTTTACATCCACAAGAATCCACTCCAAGTGAAAGTCACTACACCTGTCTGCGACGTAGGGACACTGAAAGCCGCCTGGCCCAGCAGGTGGGATATATAACGCTCTGCTCTTCCTGACCCGCTGCGCGACACCCTTTTCCTTAAATGTTCCAAAACCTGTATCTCGTGTCAGCCTGAGTTCCAGCCACTTCAGAAGAATAACACACTCACAGGCTCTAGTGCAGATGGAGCAGTAAGTGTCGTTCTCGAAGTCAGCCTACCACGTGCGCACGGGCCGGCATAGGAACAAGCATGGGGCCCGCACGCCCTCGGGATGCCCAGGCTCCCTGACAATGTCGACGCCACGCGCCCACGCCAAGGAGAGGGCTCACTGGGCCAGGCAGTAACCGTCTGTTCTCGTCTTCCTATGAAGAACAGATGTCTTCCGAAAAGTCTTACTTGACTCAATGTGGTTTTAAGATACGGCTTTGGAATCTGAGGCCTCACATCAATCACACAAGTGGGGCACCCCAGGGCCTCTATACAGCGCAATACTGTTCCTCAACAAAATGCATTGACCGAAACTCACAGAGACGTGTACTAAGAAGGAGGACTTCCCCTGAATGCAAATTATGCCCTGATTTTCAAAAATTCAAGCGTTACAGGGTACAGCCGGAAGAGAGTGAGTGGTTAAACTAATGCATTTTGAAGAATATTCTCAAATGAGTTGTAGTTCCCTATGTAAAGTGATAGCCCAGAACACAGTGCAGTGTGGTAGCCACTGATCTTACGTGTCCAATGAAGAGAAGCCAGTACTTGACACCTGTATTCACACGTGACCTTCTATTTAAAAAGCAGACGGATGACTAGTCCTACATTCAAGAACACACCCAAAGGGGGAAAGCAAAGGGTTTGATAGGGTTGTTAATGGTATAGTTCTTATTCAAAATTTGAAATGCAATGGTCACTGCAGATTAAGCAGCTGAGGAATTTCAGAGGACATATGTATAATTAATAATATTAACATTAAAAACATGGAGAGGTTTGTTACACCTCATTCAACACCTTCTTCGTTATTGTTTCTTGTAACGTCCTTGACGTCCCTGAACGCCTGACACTTCAAGATTACTCCGGAGAGGGAGACAGCTGCATTTGAGCAGTTGCGCATCTATTATTTTGTCGGAGAAGCAAATATTACACAAAGGACTCGGGCTGACGGGAACCTCCGCGGTAAAGCCTGTCTGTAGATAAACTACGTGGTGCTTTCCGTCCAAAAAAATGGACCATGTCTTTCCTACTGGAAAATCTGTCCTAAACCACTGTGAACTTGAAATAAGAATTCCCGGCAATTGTCCTGACGCTGTAATCATAGAAACCAATTCTCAAACATAAACGTCACAGAGGGTCAGCAAGTTAATCACCCTTTACCACGGATTCAGCGCGTATCCTAGCAGGACTGCGCGGTTCCAGGTGTGATTCTCACGGTCGGGGGCAGCACCGGGCCAGACAGAGGCACCCCCTGCCCACACGGAGGTTCCATTAAGATCCACACCTGGCCCTCAGACTTGCATTTTATCACAGAACTATAACTTTGGAGACTTTTTATAATGCTTTTCAAGCGTTCCTTGGAAGTGGCGATAACTGTCCAGGCTGCACGTAAAGCAGAGCAGCCTTCTTTGGCTCTGCCCCGGAGTTCACCGAAAATGTACCGCAGTTTGCAGCTATGGAATTGGGTCCTTATGAAGAGCTGTAATAGCCAACCCTCAGTCTTAGCAAGAATTCACCATCTCAGGGGCACCTGGGTGGCTCAGTTAGGCATCTCACTCTTGGTTTCGGCTCAGGTCATGATCTCAGGGTCATGAGATCGAGCCCTGTGTTGGGCTCCATGCTCCACATGGAGTCTGCTCGAGATTCTCTCTCCCCCTCTCCCTCTCTGCCCCGCACCCCACGCTCTCTCTCTCTGAAAAAAAAAAAAAAAAGACTTCACCATTTCACTGGAGAGTTTTGCTTAGTTTTGCAATTAATACAAAGGAGAGAATTCCTGAACATCACTGAGTTTCTTTGCCAGTGTGATATTGTCAATTTTTAGTTAATGGATTTTTTGGTAAGATAAATGCCATATATATTCATGGAGAAATAACAAATGAATAATCTAGTACTTTTTTTTTTCCATTACTGTCTTAATATAGCACTTTTTAAATTACTGCATTTATGTTAAATTCTCGGAATAAGCCCTAGGTGGATATACTGTCTTATTTCTCATCTGTATTCCTGAGTAAAATCCATTGGTAATTTTGCCCAAAAGAACAGAATAGCCCCAAAAGTACTGAGGGAGCAAACTAGGATTCTGAATTGGAGATGAGGTAAAGAGAAACGCAGGAAATATCTGCTGTTACCCCAGAAGTATTTTAACTGTATTTTTGTGTGTATGTATTCAGGACTATTTATCACAAAGTACCCACGTTTGAGAAGAAGGAAGAGGACAAATGAATTAATGTGCAGTCACGCTCTGTTGAAAGTGTTGCTGTAGGATTTATGTGTTAACATGGAGATATTTCCTGATACAGAATTAGAAGAAGAAAACAGATGATCACAAAGCAACATGTCAAGAATGGTCTCATTTTAGTTAAAGTTCTCCTGGTGACAGCTGAACTCAGTCTATTGAAACTGTGGGGAGAATACGCGATTCTCCCTCTCGTGTCTCTTCCTCTCCCGGCTCCTCGCCCCCTCCCCGCCCTCACGCATGAACATGGAAGCACCCTCCATTCCCAGCACTCGTCCTGCCGTCTGCTGCTTCACGGACAGGGCTAACCTGCTATTTCCCTGCTGCCAGTGTGACCTGAGCAAGGCCTCTTTATTCACTTGTTAATTTTCTTTTTTGATAAATCTGTTTAGAGCAGCTGCATAGCTCTGGACACTGCCCTGCATGGATGTCCGGCAGTAAAGAAAACATGCAAAAAATGGACTGTCACAGGCTAGACCTTGTTTTCTAGTGGTGATAACTGCTACAGGGAAAAAAAAAAAAAAGACCAAGGTGGGGGGGGAATGTAGGGAATGCTGTTAAGTTGGGGGGAGGCAGAAAAAGGAAGCGAAGTTGAGCTGGGTCTGCAAGGAGAGAGAGGAGAGAGAGAGAAAGAGAGAGCGAGAGAGAGCGAGCGCATGGCAGGATAGCATATCTTGGGTGCCAGGAGCACCGTCTGGTCACTTGGAGTGAGGACAGAGGTCTGTGTGACTGGAGCTGAGTGGATGAGGTGGGGGGGATAAGAGGGAAATGACAAGTGCTACGGACTGAGTGGCGTCCCCTCAGATGTAAATGTGGAGGCCCTCACTCTCCCCATGACAGCATTTGGAAACGAGGCCTTGGGGAGGTGTGAGCGCTGGAGGGGGTCATGAGGGTGGGGACCCCCAGGATGGGGTCAGTGCCCTTGTAAAAAGACATACCAGAGAGCCCCCTTTCCATCCTCCAAGTGAGGATACAGCAAGGGGGCAACTGTGTGCAAGCCAGATGGGCACCGCCCCCAGAGCCCAAACCCACCAGCACCTTGATCTCAGGGCCCCCAGCCTCCAGAGCCATGAGAAACAAGTGTCTGTTGTTTAAGCCCCAGTCTGTGCTACTTTGTTATGGCGACCGGAGCTAAAACAAGTTTTGAGAATTAAAGGGGTGGAATTGTGTGGAGCTTAAGGTCAGGTGATTATATGCCCCAGTTTGCTTGGGGTAACCCCGGCTCATGTCTCTTATTCCAATGCAATTACTAATACGTGCCCACTTTTCCCTCTGGAATGAGCCGGTTTGGACCATAAAGCATATGGTCATCTCATGTCCTGGCCGTTGTAAGAATGGGGCCAGAAAGCAAAAACATGAATTCGGAAAGTATCTACAACTACATGTTCCCTGCATTACTCACGGTAGCAAGACATGCAAATAGCCTGAGTGTCCATCAATGGATGAATAGGTAAAGAAAACAGGAAGTGGAATATTATATAGATACTAATCTAATGTATAACATATGCATAGAACATAACATACATAATGCAGTATTATTCGGCCGTAAGAAAGAGTAAAATCTTGCCATTTGCAACAACGTGGATGGCCTGAAGCATTATGCTAAGTGAAATAAGTCAGAGAAAGACAACTACCATATGCTCTCCCTTATATGCGGAATCTCTATTAAAAAACACACACACACAACTAAGGTCACAGATGCCGAGAACAGATCAGTGGGTGCCATAGATGGGGGTCGGGGGGTAGGTAAAATGGGTGAAGGGTCAAACTTCCAGTTATAAAATAAATAAGTCCTTGGGGTGTAATGCACAGCATGGTGACCATGGTTAACACCGAGCTGCATACCTGACAGCTGCTAAGAGAGTAGATCTTATGAGCTCCCATCACAAGAAAAAACTTGTAACTGTGTGCAGACAGATACTAACTAGACTTGCTGCAGTGATCATTTCACAATGTGTACAAATACAGAAACCTTATGTTGAGCACCTGAAAATAATACAATGTTATATGTCAGTTATCTCTCAAGAAAGAGAGAGAAAGAGAGGGAAAGAAAGAAAGAAGAAAGAAAGAAAAAAAGAAAGAAAGAGGGAGGGAGGGAGGGAAAGAAAAAGAAAAGAAAACCACAGAAAGAAAAAAACCGTGTCTTTCTCGAGGTGGGGTGAGGAAGGGTTTTGAGAAGGCAGGTGGCATGGTTTGTCTTTTGTTTTGGCAGGATTGTTCCGGATGACAGAACAATACATAGAAACAGTATCTATCTGTTTAGATACAATACAGAGAAAACAATGATAGAAACTGGGACAGGAGACAGCAAACTGGTCTCTTTCTGCTCTTTACAGGCGCCAGGGAGTGAATATTTTGGATGTGTCCTTTCTGTCAGGGCATCTCAGGTCTGTTTCAGGGCCGGAAACACAGCCATTGGTCATTTGTCAACAAAGGGTGCGGCTCCATTCCAATAAAACTGTGTGTCTTGACACTACAACTTAAATTTCATACAATATAAGTGCACAAAATATTCTTGTTTTGATATTTTTCAAGCATTAAAAAATAACAATTCTGGGCTCAAGAGCAGAACACAAGTGGGCAGTAGGTGGGGTTTGGCCCACAGATCACAGATTGTCCTCCTGGACCAGAGGGAAGGGAGCAGGGGGCATCAGAAGGCCCAGAGAGAGGCTGCTTCGGTAACCTACGCGAGGGTGATGGAGGTTGGGTCTTGGGCAAGGAGCCTTTGGGCTTCAGTGGTTTGAAGACTGAGGATTTCTGTGGGAGTCTGGATAAAAGGAGAAGAGGAGAGATCCAGGGTCGGAGCCCTGGAGGCAGGGAGCCTCCAGCGACTGCGGTGACCGAGGAGAGCTGAGCAGAGGTTTGGAAATGTCTGTGTGTTGATCACAGGGAGATGTGGAGTAGGCATTTGGCGAGCTAGATCAGTAATTAGGAGGTCTGGTCTGGCGACATCAACTTAGAAGTCATCAGCAGGGACAGGACTTAGCACCAGGTGATGCAACAAGGAGGGGATGTAACCAGAAAGCAGGGCGCACGAGGATGGAGCCCTGAGACCCTCCCGTCCCCCTGGGGCCGGGTGCAGGAGAACGAGCCAGCCAGTGAGCTCTGGAAAGTGGCCCGAGTCCTACGAGCCCCACTCAGCTTTACTTCTGACGCCTCGGAATCCGCAGCATGGAAATCACTGGTGTCTGCTGGCAGTGCAGTCTGCAGAGCGCATCGGGGTGGTGAAGTGGGGTTCAGAAGGGATGGGAGGAGAGTACTTAAGGATAATGTGTGTGGACAGCCCTTTGGAAGAAATCTCCGGTGGCTTGAAGGAGAAAGATGTTGGCTGAGAGATTGTACGGAATGAAGATGTTTTAGATTTATTTGTTACAAGGCCAAGAAAACAGTGCAAAAAAACAATAACAAAAACACCAAAAACCCTATGTGCTTATCACCTAGATGGAACAATTATCATCACTTCGCTACATTTCTTTCTTTTATCTTGTTTTTAACATTTTCTGAAGTGCCTTAAAGCAAATCCTAACTTTATTATTTTACACACAAATAGTTCAGAGTGCATATCTAAAAAGTATGCATCACTGCTTTATAGCCTCGATGCTTTACTAGCCTGATGACTGTAAAACATGTCCCTGGTCCCGTGGACTACCCCAACTATGCAGACGGTTTTCTTTTCTCTTTGGCTGTGGGAGGAAGTCTGGTAGCAGGCCGATGGGAAGGAAGCCCTAGAGAGGGAAAATGGGAAATCCTAGGGTCAGATGTAGCCAAGGGGGTGGAGTCCAGCACAAGGCAGGGGCTTGGTCTTGAGAAGAACACACTTATGTGTTTTGTTTTGTTTTTTAAATATTTTATTTACTTATTTGAGAGAGACCAAGAGAGCAGGAGCGGGGGAGCAGAGGCAGAGGGAGAAGCAGGCTCCCCACTGAGCAGGGAACCCGACGCGGGACTCGATCCCAGGACCCTGGAATCATGACCTGAGCTGAAGGCAGATGCTTCACCCACTGAGCCACCCAGGCCTGTTTTTGTTTTTAACAATAACAGGAGGGAAAGATTTTTTTAAATGGCATCATGAAGGGAATTGGACACATTTATTTGTCATGCAAGACACACACTCATGACTCTCTCCAACTCTAGCTACAGACTTTCAGATTCTTATTTCAGGAGGAAAGAATTGTCAAGCAAATGCCAAAGATCTCAGAAGCACCATTTTGCTAATTCTTATGCAGAGGACAAATGGTAACATTAATACAGTTTCTTAAAAGTTCAAAACCTCTGCCCGGGATTGGTTTTTATAGAAAGCTGACACAGTTATATGATTTCTCAATGATGCTGCTATTTTCTTACTTCAGGAGAAGCTGTCAAGTGATGTCAAGTGCAAACTGAAGGAAGTAATTTGATATTTTGTATGGTGTTATTGGTGTCTCTTCACCTTAGCCTGAAATGTGATTTCCTTGTTCAGTTTGATAGATCATTCCGGTACCTGTCCTCTGCTCCAGTGAGGAGTGGGTTATGGCCAGGATTAAATTTATTTAAAAATTATGACGTTTTTCAGGGCAAACATTATAAAACCGATGTTTCTCTTTCCTTTAGTCTGAGACACAGTATCAAAACCAACTTGACAAACTCATCTGCCTCAGTCTCAGTTGGGCCAGTGGAATGTGATTTCAAGATGGTCTTCCTGAGGTTGGACTCAAAGCAGGACTGGCAGCTAATGACATCGAGACTCCCTTAACATATTAAGCATCATGAAAGATCCTCAGTCTGCTCTAATTAAGGGTGGTGGTGATGAAATCACATTTGTTTTTCCTTTTGAAAATCTTCTGTGTAACTACTTATATTTTTATAATATGTGTGAAGGGGGAAATGTAGAGGGTAAAAGAGTAAAGTGCAAGAAAGAGGGCTAAAATTACATTAAAATCCCACCACCTGGAGGTAATAGTATCAACACTGTAATTAATGAATTATCCCCCCCCATAGAAGCCCACATACGTTTCCATAAATGCATAAGTGTATATAGTCTTGCATACGTGGAATAAAGTTTACCATGTTTTCTGCGACCTTTCTTTTTTTTTTTTTTAAAGATTTTATTATTTATTCGACAGAGATAGAGACAGCCAGCGAGAGAGGGAACACAAGCAGGGGGAGTGGGAGAGGAAGAAGCAGGCTCATAGCGGAGGAGCCTGATGTGGGGCTCGATCCCAGAACGCCGGGATCACGCCCTGAGCCGAAGGCAGACGCTTAACCGCTGTGCCACCCAGGCGCCCCTTTCTGCGGCCTTTCTTATTCACTCGGTGATACGTTATGGACATTCTTACAAATTATTAATTATTTTCCTATTTTTAAAACTTATTTTTTAAAAGATTTTATTTATCTATTTGACAGAGAGAGACAGCGAGAGAGGGAACACAAGCAGGGGGAGTGTGTGAGGGAGAAGCAGGCTTCCCACTGAGCAGGGAGCCCGATGCGGGGCTCCATCCCAGGACCCCGGGATCATGACCTGAGCCGAAGGCAGACACTTAACGACGGAGCCACGCAGGCACCCCTAAAACTTATTTTGATTGTGATTGCTAGGTTTGTGGTTTGCTAGTTGTGTCTGTTTCTATATAGCATTGTTTTTTCTTCTTTGTAGTCAGATCTAACTACCTTTCTTCTGTATTTCTGATTGTACAACATAGTTAGAAAGGCCGTCCTTTCTGGAAAACTACTGAAGTCTTCATCCATATCTTATCTTAGGAATTGTAAGCACTACTCTTCAAAATTGAAGTCCTTAATCCATCTGTAACTTTTTAAGTATAATAAGTATGTCAGGAAGCCACTGTAATTTTCCCAAATTACAAGTCCATTATTTAAATTACATTTGTTGAAACTTTTGACTTTATTGTCACTTATTTGAGCTAAATTGTGTAGCATTCAACCCATCCTTGTCTCTCATAACGTTGTAGGAGATGAAAAATATTTGAGCTAAGTTCTTGAGGGTCAACAGCTGGGTCCTGTGAATTAAACCAACAAAATACTGATCAACAAGAGAAGAATTTCATACGCACGTAGGTGTCAAGGAAAGAAGGAGCCGGCTTGTTAAAGGGTTAAGGCTTATATACCTAACTTAGCAGCGAAGACGGAGAGGGGAAAAAGAGCTCCTATGGGAAAAACAATGCGTTTCTTTAGGAAAGACAGGTGGGTTTTAAGGAGAACAGACAGGAGATAAGGAAGTTTATAACCATGCTTGTGCAAACCAGTCTGAGTGGTCTTTCCGGCTTCTTCAGGGACCCCTGAGGAGCAGGCCCCCAGTGCTTTCCTCTGGCTTCTCTTCCCTCCCAAATCTGTGTGTGTGCTTCTGCTTGGATCCCACTCCCTGATGGCTGAATGGGACACCGTGGCATCCTTTGTGAAAAGGACCACCCAGGCTGTTCTTACACAATCACGTCCTGAGCAAATCACTGTCTCCATGTTAAGTTCTAAGTAATTCTAATGATAATAAATAAACTCAATTTGGGGAGATGTAACTGACCTGAAATATCGTACCTTCCTGTACAAGGACATATTTCTTTTGTTTGCTGCTTTTTTGTTCGTCTCACCCCACTTTTGATTTTCCATGAGGAATTTTACGTGTGGATTTACATAGATACACCATTTTATGAAAACCTTACTTCTAGGAATTTTAGTGTTTTTATTGCCATTATGAATGGAATCTTACACGTTATTATACTTTTTAATTACCTATGCAGGGTATGCAGGAACACTTGAATATACAGCTTATTTACCTAATCTCTTATAAATTGCTTTATATTGTTCATAAAGGTTTTCCAGTCATTTATCCTGGGTTTTACAGCCAGAAGTTCTTCTGTTACTGAAAATGATTGTAATTTGTTCTCCTTTCCAATATTTATACTTTTTTTTCTCTTTTAAGACTACGTTACCTAAAACTAACCAAATAGAGTGGGTCTTAGTAAGCAATATTGTATTCTCATTATGACGGATAAGAAGGAGGTTAAGTTTTAGGAATCATATCAAATTTTGGTTTGAGAAATGTGTTTTTACATGGTACTGATAGGAAAGGAAATGTCCACTGAATGCCAACTATACACAAGAAATGTACTAGCTTCTTCAAGGACAGATAACGAGAAAGTCATGTTACATTAATGGAAAGTACAGTGTAATTCAGAGGATAAAGTGGGCACTTCTAGCAGACCTGTAAATGCAGAGAACAAACTGATGGTTGCCAGAGGGGAAGGGGGGGTTGAGCAAAATGGGTCAAAGGGAGTGGGAGGCACGGGCTTCCAGCTCCAGAATGAATAACCACAGGGTAAAAGGCAGAGCATCGGGAATATAGTCAATGGTATCGTAATCGTGTGGTAGCAGGACAGATGGCAGCATCATGTGGAGGCTGTCCAGTCACCATGTGGTACACCTGAAGCTAATATCATGTTGTGCGTCAACTCTACTGACAGAATAATAAAATCTAAAAACCAAAAAGAAAACAATCCATCCTTCTAAAACAGACAACCCAAAGAAGCATGGGTCTCCACAGGAGTGTGGACCATGGAGGGTTCAGGGACCCAGGGAGACCTCAACCAAAGGAGCCTTGGGAACTCTGACCTCTCCATCAGGTCCCAGGCAGAAGAGGAGTTGAGAAGGTTTCAGGCAGAAGGATGGCGCTCGGTCACCCACAGAGGCGTGGCTGTGGTGACGTGCACGATCCAGTCTCCTCGGGGCAGAGCTTGTGTGTGGAGACTGAAGGGAAGGGTGGCAGGTGGGGTGAGAACAGGAGTTTGCTGTGGCCTGGGTCTCTAAGGCGAGGAGGTGCAGTAGATCCCCTCGGGTGGAATCAGGTGGGGGTCACCCACTGTTGGGTGGTCCAGCGCCTCCCTGCCGCACCCCAGGGTCCTCGTGATCTCGGCAACAGTTCAGCGCATTTGGCAAAGGACAGAACCACGGATGTGTCCTTGCAGCTCTGTGCCCCGTGCATCTGAGTGTCTGCATGTGATTCGGAAATGTGCAAAGATTAGGGCTGGGTTCATCAAGTCATGGTTTTTACCATTACTCAAAAGCCAAAAAAAGAAAGTTCTTTCTTGTGACACTATCCAAATCCATTTTTATGTAACAAAATATTGTATTTGTTTTATCATTCTGTCTTTTAACATTGAACTTAGCAGTATTGAATCAGAAAGACCCATCTGTTTGGGGAGGATTGCAAAAGGCAGTGATTAGAAAATGAGAGCAATTGACCCTTACAAAAAGAGAAATCCAGTGTTGCAATACTGGGGACAATAGGGATAAATCTACACCTTTACCAAAAAAAAAAAAAAAACCCAAAAACAAAACAAAACAAACACAAAACCTTTTTCTCTCACTCTTATAGCCTACATTAATGTATATTAACAAATACAAGAAAATTAGTCTGAGAGTCAGCAAATAAGAATTAGCTGTCATAAGGTGGTAATAAATATCGTTAATTTTCAAAAACACTTTTATAGGATATTTTGGAAATTTGTATTTTAATTCACAAGAGTTCAGATTTTATTACTTCGGGGGGGAACCCTATTGTTGGAAGCACACACTAACAAAGTGTTATTTATGCAATCCTCTTCTTGACGGGAAGGGTATATTTATAGGTTTCATAATGCGCTACCTTTTAAGTTTTTTTCCCCCCGTGTCTTTCTCTTTAGACTTACATTTTAATGTAAATGGAAAGAAAGCAAATGCTTATCTGCCTAATGAATAATATAGTTTTCTAAGAAAGGAGAAATAACTAAACATTCCAATCAGACTTAAAGTGGCTTAAATCCTTAACTAACAACATAACTTTAACACTGGCTCTGGAAGCAGCTGGAGACCTGAAAGGTGGTTACACTTTCAAGTACGTTGTGGCATAACTTCACTAAAGTTTAAAATAACACTCTAGTCTGACAAATTTATTAACTTTTAAAGCAACAGTGGGAAACCACCTGAAATCTCTGTGGGGGCAGAACCCTTAGCATAGAACTAGGATTTTCTAGCAGTGTGGATGGATTTTATCAGAAAGCTCTCAAATAATGATGCCTTTACGTGATCTTATATTCTAGAACATCATAATAAAAACACACATCGTATGCTTAGACATATGTGTATATACACACGGGCACAATAGATTTAACAGAACGTTGAAAAGAAATATGATAGAGTGATTGCGTTCCAGCCCTGCAGGTAATTATATACAAAGATGAATGCTGGAGAACATGGATTTTTCTTATCTCATTGAAACCAGCCTCCAGCTTCTTTAATTTCAGAAATTGGGAAATGCAGGATTCCGTACGATGCACAATATTTTTAGTGAGATAATAAAAACACTGTGTAATTACATACTGTTTTTAAGCTGAGCGCTTGGCAAACGTGGCCTGAAATCTTGCTGCTGAGCCGGGCGTGCTCTTTCTTTGGTTGGGAAATGCTCATTTATATGTGCTGAAAAGAATTATAATTTCTAGAATATATGATGATAAACGTAGGTAAGCAGAGGGTGAATATAAGTCTTGCCGATGATTTTCTAAGGAAGACCGAATATGCAATTAAGGGTTTCTTTATATAAATGGTGGTTCCTATACTCTCCTGTGTTCATTTATTTATACAAACATTCAACAGACTTCAAGTGGGTGTCTACCACATGCTTGGAATGTTATCAGTGTCTACGGCAAACAAACAAAATGAACGACGGCAGAATCCCCTCGATCCCAGGCTGAACGTCATGAAGGTTTGCTCTGCCCTCACACACTCCAGAGTCCTCCGTGGCAGGCCGGGGGTCCCTCCCGCCTAGGCATCCTATCAGCCCCAAGGCCTCCGAGTTCTCTCTCTGCTCCAGGAGAAGACAGGAGCCTTTCTGGAGCCAGGCAGAGCCCACCTCTACCGGGACCCTCCCCCCGGGCCCGCGACCACAGCCAAGCCGGAGCCAGCCTGCACCGGGGAGCCGGGGCGCTCAGGAAGCAAGGGTGCGGCGCCCACGGAGCTGTGGCCCCAGCGGATGTGCACCTGCAGCCGGGCGGAGAGAAGCCAGGGCTGGGTCCTGAGCGCAGGATCCAGGACCGCAGACACCGAGCGGGCGGCCTGGGGAGGAGCATTCTCGCAGGCCTCAGAGCTGAACGCGCAGACAGGGGAGCCGGAATGATGCTAACGTCTTCCTAGCACAGCTCCTAGAACAGCGTACGTCGTGAGAGCCCGCAGTAAGACAAGCAGAAACGCCAGAACTGTCAGTGTAAGAAGGACCCAGAGGCACGGACAGGCTGCCGTGGGGATGCTGTGTGCATTAGCTTCCCGGGGCTGCAGAAACAAAGAACGAGACACCTGGCGGCCTAAAGCAGCACCAACTCGTGACCGTGCAGTTCTGAAGGCCAGCAATCAGGATTCAGTTTTGCTGGAATGAAACCACGGTGTCCAGGCCCCTGCCCCCTCAGCAGGTGGAAGGGAGGCTTCTTTCTTCACCTTCCCCTGGCCCAAGGCAGCAGGCCTCACAGCCTCTGGCCGGGGCCCCTGTGCATCTTCAGAGCGTGCGGCCCCACATCTCAACTGCTGTGCCCCACATCACCCCTTTCTCTGGTGGACCCTCCTGTTGCCTGCCTCTGATAAGGGCCGCAGTGCTCACGTTTAGGCCCATCTGGGTAACACGAGATAACCTCCCATCTCCAGATCCTTAATCACACCTGCAAAGACCCTGTTGCCATGGGAGGGACAGTCACAGGTTCCGGGGATTAGGACCTGAATATCTCTGGGGGCCAGGAATCAGACCACCACTCTTTGTATTCCATCCTACGAGGGCTCTGCGGACAGTGTGTCCCCAAAGCAAGAAGGACACAGAAAGGCGAGGGACCTTCCTTGGCTCCTGTCTCCAGGCCGAGGACATGTCAGCGAGGTTCGGTGAGAGCCATGCACTGACAGGCTGGCTGTTCTACTCCCAGTCCTGCCCACGCTCTGACCCATGTCTGCTAGCACCCTCCAGGGAGAGCTGTGCCATCCGGCCAGCCTGAGGGGTGCTGCAATGCTCCGTTGTACTAAGGGTATGACATTAATTGAACCAGATGAGTGAGATGCACAGATTCCAGAAGGTGGGAGATAAACCCTACAAATACCTAGGGGAGACATCGCAGTGCAGCTTGCAGGGCGTCAGCGGTCTGGGCAGGCTACGATGCACCTTCCAAGGAAAGACAAATCATTTCATCTCGTGCATCCCACCAGGAAGCTGGCAGGTCTCTTTGGCTTTGAAGGCAGCGGATTGCACACAAACTGCTTCAGTCCATATTCCAGGCGGGAGAAAAATCTGTGCATGAGGTCCAGGAATCCATGTAAGCAGCCCCCTGGCCTTGGGGACGGCACGCCGCACACTGTGCTTTATGGGAGCTATCTGTGGGGGGGGGTCATCTATCCTGTCGAGCGTACCACAAGCCCTGACAAGGTCTTCTCTACACAGACCCCGTGGGTTCTGGAGCCAGGCCATGCCATCTGCACTGGAGAAGGATACGCCTTTCAGCAAACGGCCTCAGTAGGCCAGAATGCACACGTAGGTTCTGAAATCGGGTGGCCTGCCAGCCTCTAAGTCTCCGAGTCACCCGCTGCTGTGGCACCCACGCCTGTGGCCACACACAGGATCCATGGGCATCTGCCTACAAAGGGAGGAAAAGCCTGAGAACAGTGTTCGGTATTTTGTGCAAGCTGAGTGAGGACCGAGCCTACGCTACAAGTCCCCCCTCCACCCCTGTGCAAGGGTGACCTTGAGGACCGCAGCGAGGAGAGATCTCCACGCTGAGCAGAGTTGGAGGCATCCACCTTTTGTGGGAAGGGCCACAGCTGGCGGGGGTACGTACGCACTAGTGGTCAGCAGTGGGTGACCCAAGCAGTGGGTGACCCAAGCAGTTGACAGGAAGACAGGAGGAAGGGGACGGGGCACATGGAAGGCTCTGGAGGGTGGGCGCTGAGCCTGAAGATGGTCACGATACGACCGACACACAGAGCACGTGCCACAGAAGGGAATCAGCAACCAAGAAGACAAAGGACTCAACCGTTGATATGAGCTGGCTGTCCCAGCCCCCACGGGTGTGGGGAGTTCCTGCTGGGCCGGTGATGCAATAGTGACCAAAGGCACGGGTGAGAGGCAGGTCCACAGCAGGTGTCCACCAGGTGAGACCTCCCTAAGTCAGGGAGCTCTCCGGGGCGGCCCCATCAGACACACATTCGAGAAGGGACAAGGGCAGGTGCGGAGCCACCTGCCCTAACTCCTGCAGACACACTTCGGGAACTCATGCTCCCTGCACCTTACAGCCCTGCTGCCAGGGAAGGAATCCTTCTGTCAGGGGAGAGAGGGACCCAACGTCATCGTCTCCCTTGTCAGGGAGCATCTGGTCGATGAATTGTGCGAGGCCCAGGCAGGTCCCTGCTCTGAAGGGCTGACCCAGTTCCAAAACCTCCCACGGACCTGGCCGGGGCTTTGCTGTTTGTCCGTCACAGCCCGGCTTCTCCCTCGGGATGATGCCCAGTCAAATACTGTTTCTCACTGGCATTCAGGTCAAAATAGTTTCAAATTATCATTGTAGTTCCCATCCACTCCACGGAAGATTTAAAAGTGTTTTGCTTGCTACCCAAATGTTTAGGCATGTTTTGTTTATCCTACCAGTGGCGATTTCCAGATTAACCACGCTGCGGTCGGCGCACATATCCCACACGATCGCAGCCCTTTGAAATATGCTCGTGGGTCCTTTATGGCCCAGCATATGCTCTGTTTTGGGAAATGTTCCATGTGCCCACAGAAAGAATGTGCGTTCCACAGTCGGAACGCATGTCAAAGAGTGCATTAGCCAAGTTGCTTCGATCTATGTGTACGAATTGCTTTTTTCCTGCTCATTCTAGCACTTACCAGACAAATACATTAAACCTTGGATTATTGTCATGTGGGGACCAAGAGTGGATATCCAGGGGTGGAGTGCAAATTCTGCCGCTTAGTATTTGCATAGTTGTGCAAATGTTCTGGAGGTACTTAAAACTTGGGTAAAGTATCCTTCGGGTGATAAAGATGGCCTAGGATTTTACCACGGACTGAAATATTCAAACAAAACACATCTCCTCTTCTTCCCGTGTCACTGAACACGCCGGCTGATGAACCTCTGCTTAGGGTCGGGGACAAAAGTTGCAAGTGTCAAAGTTTTCAATCAGATGAAAATGGCTGGAAGCCCACCCACCCTTGCAGAAGCGCTGCGTTGCAGGGACGGTGAAGGCCGTAGCTCAAGGACATCTTGTATTTCCTTCTGAGGCCCTCGCTCCACCTGATGCCTCCAGTGACGTGCTTGTGACCTGGGTCAGGAGACACAGAGTGAGGTGCTGGCTCTGGTCACCGGCCCCTCACCAGCTTTGGGATCCTGGACAAGAAGCTTGATCCTTCTGGGGTCAAAGTTGTTTTTTTTTTATTTTTTTATGAAATGGATTATTTTTGTATTGCATCAGTGTTTTTCAATCTGTCGTGTTTTTTTTTTTTTTCCTTTTTTTTCTTTTCCTTTCTCAGAGCTACCCAAGGAAAGACTGTAGGACAGAGGTGCTCGATGCCACGTGGGCACTAAGACCGCCTGGGGGCCGTGCTGGGGGCAGGAATTAGTGGGCCCACCTCAGAGCTGGTGATTCTCTGACTCTGATCTCTTGACAGAGCCAGTGGGGTTCCCCATGTCCAAGTAAACCACTTTAAAAAGAACAAAACCCTGTAATCTGAGAGACCTCCAGCTTCTCCCGTGGTCCTGTTTAAATCAGAGCAGCTCTGTTTTCATATTTTCAGAATGTTGGTTTTGGCATAAAACTTCATTGGAGAAAAAAATTCCATTTCATGTATGTATGGAAACCAGTGGGATGTTGACCGTGAGTGTCCTACCCATGTCTGGCACGTAAGGAGCACTCCACAGTCCACTGGTCATACATTGTTCTTGGAAGACAGGTGGATTGGTGACTTTAAAAATCTCTAATTGTAAGATGCTTTGATCACCCTACTCCTTCCCATTATATTCCACATACTCAAGGTTACGTTCAAGCTTGGGTCGGAGCAAATTGCTTAACGCCTTACAACAGTGCACTTGTAGCTTTGGGAGTTGTCTGAGGAGCTGGAGTCTTGCCTGGACCAGTGTGGCTGCAAATCCTAGTTCTATGGAACAAACAAGACATCGAACCCCTGTGAACCCTAGTCTACACCACAGTGGATGCCGGTGTCAGGGTCACTGTCGGGGTCCGAGTGGTCAGCAGGATACGCTGGAGTGGAACCTTCATCCCCAGAGTTCAACCATCAATGACATGACCCCAGACAAACGTGTTATCTTTTTGAGCCATTTACATAATGACTTATTAGTATCATATTTGTTCTCTTTAACTTCCAGGGTTGACGGATGGACTAGAAATGCAGTAATGCGTGTAGGGGAGATTTATGAACTATAAATAAGCTAAAAATACTGAAAGAAATTGATATACAGACTTCAAGCACACTTAAGCTCACACACCCGGAATCTTCAAAGTGCTTGGACCTAATACGCTCAGGCAATAGATCCAGTGAAAATTAGAGGCAATTTTAATGGACATCTAGTGAGTTCATTGTTACCATCAATCCCTTCTACAGTAAGCTGAGCAGGGTGTGTGTTAGCAGTGGTGGACGAGTGTGTCTCGCCACAGCAGTCACACAACAGCAGCAAAGCCGTGAGATGGCCGAGAAGCTGACCTATGGTCTGAATAGACTGGGGCTCCCGCCCGGACCCTGTCCCAACATGGACCCAGGAGGCCAAGTCAACATTCTTTCTCATCTTTGTCAAGCTTTGGACAATTTTTCTTCACTTCGAATATGTGTATTGATTTAAGATCCATGCGTTCCTCTGGTAGGTCTTTAATCATTGGTTGCTTAGCCTTGGAATTATATGTTATTTCCTTTGTAATTCCTCACTTGGGGCTCAGCAAACCAACGTCACATGGTTAATCCTGGGCAACCACCTACTGATTTGCATTGAAAGCAACTGAATTTTCATTTAGTAGAACTATTTCCTCACCTTTCTGTGAAAGAAAAGTGATTTATAGTTAATAACGAGAGGTTGATAAATTTATAATTTATAATTGTCAGTTTTTCTCAGTGAAGGTAAGGAACTGTTCTTTCTTTTCCTTTCTCTATTTTGGGGAGGAAAAAATTAAAAAAAAAAACACGATATTTTCAGTATTAAATTGAACAGACTTGAACAGAAAGAGGAATTCCACTTCATCTGCAGCCCTGGGTGAGGTTATCTTTACATGACAGACAATTTTTTTTTCAAATTTTTCATCTCCGCCATCCATCTGAGAGGAAAGCATAATGTTTTATGTGGCAGAAGGCAGTAACCGCTTCAGTGAATTATCTTTTCCGAGGACCTTGCCTTCTCCTGGAAGCTCAGTGATTGCCACCGAGGTTTCTAAAATGAATGCTGTGTCTTGGTCATTAAGCTGGAAGGCTGGGCCACCTCAGTAATTAAAAAGCTTCATGGGCTTGAGGCGAGAGGGCGGCCTGCAGGTACGGCTGCGGGCCAGACGGCTCTGAGCAGGAGGGAACACGCCAGCGGAGAGGGGTTTTTAGTTTAACTTGAAAACATGCTTGGAGCCTCTGATCCCATCAGGTGGCTACTCGTCAAATATGTTCCGCCACCATTAGCTGGTCTGCGGAATAATTTGTCCACCCTTCACTAAAATTATGTGACAATCCAGGGTTTCCCAGGCAGGAAACAGTGGCCTGCAGACCCACTCGGAAATGTGAGTGGCGGGACGGTGAGAAGAAAGGGAGCGACCACCATAGCAGCTGCCCCTCTTTCCCCGACCTTCAAGAGAAGACCGTTGTCACTGCGATTTTGTCAAAAGCAGTAACTCCTTCCTAAACCCTGGAGCAGGGCTGTTGAATCTCCCCGATGATCTCCAGGTTCTTAATTTGCTCTTACGAAGGGTATTAGTTTGTCATCAAAAAGTCATTTCCTAGTTTTGTTTTTTGTCACCTAAGACTCCCCCTAGGAACTATGGCGAGATGACTCGAAAGAACATGTAATTTAGGGTAATACCGAAACAACGTTAAAACAGGGAAATAGGGCAAATATCTACTGATTCCTGTGTCAGGCAAAATGGGGAAGTCAGACATGTGAGATCCTGCCCATGAGGTGCTGACACAGGGATTAAGAGACAAGGATGAACATATGGTAATAGTAAATTCTAGAATACTGCAATGCTTCGCTTATAACTCACAGACTCTCTTGGGTGGTCCGGAGCAGTGAGAGGATTTTCGCAGGGGGCATGAGAATCTCTCCTTTCTTCTCTTTTCTAAAACTCGGAAGCTGACATAAGGTTTTGTCAATCCAGGCTACTCTGTTTTAATTGTCCAGAGTGCTGCGGATTTTGGCACCTGACTGTCGAACAATATGTAATCCGGGTAGAACTCCGTTAGTAGAGACATCCAATATTTCCAATAAAGGGGGGAGTTTATGAACGCAGAACTGCACGATACTGAAACCACAGCCCACCGCCGTTCATTTCTCTAAACAACTCTTAAAAATCACCCCAATTTTATGGAAAGAGGCATTAATATATATCATCATTGAGAGAGCACTGAAACCACAATGTTCTAAGAAAATGAAGTCACGGGAAGGCCAGGATGAGCATATGATTACTACCTTCACAGCACATCTAAGAGCTTCTCCGAAGAATTAGACACAGCTCTATTTTAATCACTTAATTAAAGGAGTGGCATTTCACCGTGATGTCTATAGGCAGAACAGGGAGTAGTTTCCAATCCCGGTGAGTTTCTCAAAGAGCAGTAAATGTGAAGGATCGTTTCCCTAACATATGCAAATCCCCTTTTCCCTCGCTATGTTTTGTTTACCTAGGTGCAATTATTACAGATGATGGGGGCCCATCAATCATGCTTCAGTGAGCGTTCACTAACTCCCAGAAGAAACGTTGGCGTTGGCTACGCAATCATTGGCCGTGCTCGTTGTTCTCAGTTAACGCACCCACACAGGGTCACCTCACAAATGCCTCCCTGTCGAAGGGGAACTTGACCCTGGTGAGAAGTGAAGTGGAGTGATGCAAAACTGAGTTTCCTACTTTAAAAATCCACATTGCTTGCGTCCATGCGCACCTGCTAGAGAACACAGTACCACAAAATCTCAGTGGTCTGCAAGAAGCATTTACTGTTCTCAGATGTCTGTGGATTGGCTTGTCTTGCTTCGGCTCAGTTGGGTGGATGGGGTGGTCAGCTGAGATGGCTCAGCTCCATGGGTCCCTCTCCTCTTTGTGGCATTATGGGCGGGCCAGGCAGTGTTCTCACGGTGATGGCCACGTGCCGTGGGAACGTATGACGCCGAGGTCTGGAAGGAGCAGGTTGGTGTTTGATCTCATTCTACCGACCACATCGAGTCACATGGCTGCTGGAGTCATGGGAAAGAGAAATAGTCTAGCTCTCTTGTGGGAAGAGATAGAAAGTCATACAGAGCAAGGGGTGGATTCAGGGGAAGTGAGAAACGGAGGCCGATAATGTGATGGAGCCTGCTGTCTCAGCGGCGAGCTTCCTGAATCAGACGTAGCACCAAGTCACATCGAACTCCTTCGGCACATTTGCACCTTTATTATCAACCAGTGGCGAGGCCATATCACCAAGGACAAAATGCTGACACAGGGCGTCGACCGCAGCATTAAAACAATGCAGGAAAGCTCTCCTGGGATACATCTGCGTGAGGTACGGCCAGGACCGGCGCGCAGCGAGTGCGGGAAACGGACGCGGGCTAATGACAAGCTCCTGCAGAAAACGCATGTTTACAAAAGCTGATGCTGTATGTCGCTCCCTCTCAGCTCGTGGGTCACAAACGTGGGCACTGTAATCAGCTATGGAATTAGAAGCATGTCATGGCCCGGACACGCCGGCTGGAGAACGCCCAGCAGAGGCTCTGCAAATGCACGTGTTAGACGATGGGAGTCACTTCCCTCAGTGGCTCTCAAATACCAACGTGTCTCCTACGTACTCATCTTCAAGTGGAAGGAATTGAAAACCATGGGCCCTTTCTGGGATATCCAAATTCCCAACAATTTCTTTTTTCATTTTTTCACCTTTTCCATTCTAGTTCAAGCTGTACTGGCTTTATTCCCACACTGATACATGCAAGAGAGATTCTTAAAAGTTCAGCACAACTTTCAGTCATGTTTTGCTTGCATCCTTAGCATGAATACTGTCAGCAGGGTGAGAGGATTTCTCTGAAACTGTAGTATTTTGTTGGATCGTCAAAGCAAACGCCCATATGGCAGAGATCCTTAGCACGCTAACCATCATGTCAAGGGGGGAGAGTTAAAGCTCCAGTTTCTATCCCAAGCTAATGAGCTCCTTTACAGACTCATGCTTGGACAGGTGTGTGCAGGAGAAGGTGATATATGCGCCGGAACAGACACCCACCTCCCCAGAGAGGCCGGTCCAGGTGTCCTGAGAGCCTTCACTTACCTCTGCTAAAAATGAGGTGGCCACTACTCACCCCTACGTGTTGCCACAGAGGTTGTTATTTCTGTTTCAGGATCCTTAGAAAAGAGGTGGGAGGCTCCTGAAAGGCTCCCCCACTGTCGATAGGTCTACCGAAAACCGCTGGCCCCATCCCCAAGATGCCTGATGCAGCCCATTCCAGGACGTCAGGACGGATTTCCCAAAGCTGAGAAGGTATGGCATGCTTCCCAGAATCATAGAATCACGGAGGACAGTGCCACCCCAGAAATAAAGATAACTGTCCCCAGACCTTCTGTTCCTTTTTATTAAATTACAAATGTATAAAGGGATGGAAGCCGAGAAAGTCTGAGACAGCAGAACACACCATTAAAATTCCATTTTGTGAGTAGGTTGCCATGAAAAGTGTTAGCAGAAAGAAAATCATTCTAATTCCAAATTCATTAATAACTAGCGATGAATGATCTTAAGCAACACTGTTTTCCCTATGTTTTATTGTCTTTCTCAGAAATGTGAATAATAAACTCCTTGATTTCTTCAGCACATTTTCATCTAAGATTACATTATTACTTTTTAAAATACTTTCAATGGCTTGATGATGTTTCTTGCCAAGGTGGCAGAAGGCAGTCAGGGAAGGAGAAAAGAACAAGGCAATGAGGACAGAGAAGCTTTGAGGACTGTCCTGTTTCCATGAGCGCTGTGCCAATGGGCTGTCAGTCCTGAGCATGGATCTCTTCTGTTAGTTGCAAGAAATAAAAGAAATGCAATCGCTATATTTGTGGAAGAACCCAGGCGCCATTAAGCTGCTTAAATGATTAAGATGGGGCGCTATCCCTGGAATTAAGAAGAAAAGTCCCAGAATGCCCTGCCTACGTGCAGGTGTGTTCCCGAACTGCTCCGAGTTCGGAGCACAGCCCCACAATCACACACCACCTCAGAACGTCCAAACGGTTAGCACCTAATAGTGCAGACATACGTGAGCTCTGAGGGCAAACACGAGTCCGAGGAGATACACCGAACCTATGACGGAGACACCAGCAAGCCCCTTCCTGCGGCTCTGAGAAGTGTGGAAAGGAGCGAAGATTAACCTCTACTGAAGCACGGAGCCAATGGGAGGTCACGGTGGGGGCTTTTTCAACGCAAATCATAAAGTTACATAAGCTGAATTACACAAAATGAGTTCGGGACCAATTACACTAATTCAGGCAAGACTAGTGATTGTTAATGCATCTGTTCGTCTCAAGGTACAGGTGATTTCAGGCCACTTCGTTCCCTGCTGGGTCGGCCTAGATGCGCAGGGAGGAAGAACAGGCACGTTTACTTTCTCAAGCGCCAGTGAGCGTTCGCAGTCCGCTTCCAATGCCCTTGGCTTCACTGTTGGTTTTTAGACTTTCACTGACCGCAGCGACACCCAGCACCGATGTGGGACGACTTGACCTCAGCAGACGCAGACCGGGCTCCACATACTGGCTGGGCACCACTGAGATCATGCGCCAATGGCCAGGGTTTCTGCTCTCTTGGACTTTGGTGACTGACACGCAGACCGCACAGAGAGCTGATGTGCTGGTGTCGAAACGAAGCCAGGGAAGGCGACCCTCGCAGATGTTCTAACAGGAAAACACCGTGACACAGGGGGCCTGGGACCCAAAGATGCTCCCAGATGAGCTGCAAATCTGTTGTCACCAGAGACATTCCGGGTGAGGTAAGGGAGCGGAGGAACAGAAACACCGAGACGCATACCCACGTCTGCTCTGGTTTTCTGTTCCTGGGGAGTCAGCACCCTCGTGCATTTGAAGAGCGGGGCGGGGGAGGTTTTGTCGAATAGCCAGGAGTGGCCATGGGTAGCACTGTGCATTCTGAAGTACCCCGAGATGGCCCTGCAGGAACTTAAGAGTTTTTACACGAAAGCCATAGCCTTTGCTAAACAGTTTAAAGGCCTGCCATATTGCTCTCTCTGTATCAAGAAAGAACATTTAATAAAGTTTGTCTTTTTTTTTTTTCTTTTTAACCCTTAAGAGTGTTGCTGGGGAGGGGCGCCTGGGTGGCTCAGTCAGTGAAGCGTCTGCCTTGGGCTCAGGTCATGAACTCAGGGTTCTGGGATCGAGTCCCGCATTGGGCTCTCCACTCAGTGGGGAATCTGCTTTTCCCTCTCCCTCTGTGATCTTTCTCGCTCTTGTTCTTTCTCAAATAAACAAATAAAATCTTCAAAAAAAAAAGTGTTCTTGGGGTTCCAACGTTTATTCCTGTATTAATTTTTTTTCAAGATTCAGAAACTTCCACCATTTAACTTCTTTCTTTAAAAAAGAAAGATACTTGGTCAAAAACGATTGGTTTTATGATATCTGAAAGTCTCATAGTTTACAAAAGACACTCATTTTTATATTTAAAATAATAAAAAAGATATAAGCCAGTATCTTCTGTAGTCATCCACTTACACTCTCCACTTATCAGTAGATGATTACCTTTCCTTCTATTTCACTGTGTACAAATGACCTACTATAATCTTAGATTCTCTACTTTTAGACAAGATCAATGTCGATGTAGAGATTTTTTTAAAAAATTGTCTGGTTTTTCCCTTTAAGTATATTTTATTCTCCTTCCTGAGACTGGTCTGTTTTTCATGGTGTTTCCAGTTCCTTTTTCTTCTCTAAGAAGCCACATCGTTCCATATTTGGCAAGGGATTACTGAACAACTGACCAAACCTTAAAACCTACGTCTATTAAAATATATAACTTGGTCTAATCAAGTAATTAGTAATGTCTACTCCCATACTATAAATAACTCTTTGATTCTGAAGGATTTTAGCATCCATGGGGAGATGGGAGGTGGTATTGTGGTCAAGCATACAACATCATCATGCCACAAATCCATCCTTGAATTCCTTATCTTTTTCCTCAAAGGACACTTCTGAATTTTTAATTTCAATGGCTTCTTGAATACATTACTTTTGAACGCTCACAAGCACTCAGTATAGGTCAGCGGTGATGCAGAACAATTACTGCTTGGACACCCGTTGTCTATAAGACACCCTCCAGTCTGGCCCTGCTCATTCGTGTCCCTTTGTCACAGTGTGTCCCTGGATTCTTCCATAAAAACAAAGCTCCTGTGTGTCTCAGTAAACAGTGAATTTTAATGTGGTGCATTGCAAAATCTATTAACCTGTCTACTTGAAGTGATATTCATATCAGCATGTGTCATTAGTCGTCGCAAAGAAAGGCTTTATTATTAATTGCAATTGGGTGGCACACCTCTGAGGGTCTGTGTCATTCTGGTTATGAAACATTAATCTCCAGACCGAGTCATAGCGCCAATGGATGGTTTGTGCACTTGGGGTGTTTTTATCTTTTTTTTTTTTTTTAAGATTTTATTTATTTATTTGTCAGGCAGAGAGAGAGAGAGCAGAAGCAGGGGGAGCAGCAAGCAGAGGGAGAAGAAGGCTCCCCCCCGGGCAGGGAGCCCGACATGAGGCTCGATCCCAGGACCCTAGGATCATGACCTGAGCCAAAGGCAGATGCTTAACCAACTGAGACACCCAGGTGCCCCTTGGGTAATTTCTCTTGAATGCAAGTGTAAGGCTGTTCCAGAAGCAACGACCAGGAACCCTCATGTGCAGAGAACCCTCCTGGGTCCTGCATTTCTGCCCAGTTCAAGTCTTCTGAGCAAGGGCTTGTTTGAATATGAAATGTTTGCCTTTTAAGCTAGAGAGCATGAATCCTCTGAAAGATTTCAGGTAGGTGTCCTTTGGTGGGGGCCCTCCAGGATATAACACCTAGAAATCCTTCTCCCATCCCCATGGAGGAAATTACCCTACTTTCCATGACACGGAGTGATCTCTCTACAGAGAAAAGGCCGGACAGTCAAGAGAGCCGTCAAAACAAACAAAAATGGACAAAAAGCTCAGAGTCTCCAAATATTGGGGTTCCTTTCTTGTGGCGCAATCCGCTGCACTCAGAGGCAGACACTGGCCCTTATCAGTGCATCTTGCGGGCCTGGGGACATAAGGAAGCAAGGCAGGTCATTAGTCTGACCTCTCCTGTGTGCAGTGCATGGCACACAGGTCTTTCTCCGACCCCTCGCGTCTTCTGTCAGTATGTGGACAGGAAATTGTGGCTGGCTAACTTGTTAGCTCGCCAGCAAGGGAAAATTTCAGACCCTTTGCCTGTTCCAGGCTTAACACATTTGTGCATAAATAAAACACAAATGCATCCAGAGCAAAATACGTAAGCCACAGAATATCTAGATCCAAAATGGTGACAAAGTGACTCAAAGATTCACTTCTGTTCCTTGACCAGAAGCACCACACACCTCATGCAGGCCACCGGAAGAATGTAAGCGTTATTCAAGGTCTCTATCCAATTTCTCTGCTAGTGGTATTCGCAGCATTGCCTCAGAGCAACTTGTCAAGCCAAGGAAGATACTGAAAAAAGGGGTCATGTTGCTTGGAGCTAGAATTTTTGAGGTCAGGATCTGGAAATAGTAAATGCACCAAAGGAAGCCAATCAGGAACCAGGGATATCTAAATGAAGATGTCAAGACAAATTTAAGATCAGGGGTCAGCAGTCAGCAGTGGCATAATCCAGACATTTCAGCCGCCCTGAGACAGAGTGTGCAAAGGGAGCGGAGACAGAGAGGAAAAAGCGGGTCTCGATGCCCAGTGGCAGCTGGTGGAGACCTCTCCTTCCTCCCTCTGACCTCCGCCAGGTGGCAGCCAGCACGCCAGCGCACCTGCTGCTCGAGGCTTGGCGATCAGAGACCCACAGAGAGCATCTCTGAGCTCTACCGTTACAATCTGGAGAAAGTATTCAGCTCAGAATGTCAAAACCAGTTCAAATCTAATCCTAGTAAAAGGACTTACTCTATTTTAAGTGCCACTATTACTATGTAACATTAACTCAAAATCCAATAAACCATGTAAAGTATCTGGAAAAACACTGACGCCCCCTCATGCAGGGCCCTCCTGAATAGTGTCCTGCTTTTCCTCTTCCAAACGCAATCGTGTATTTGCTTTATAAGACATTTGCTTTCATTTAGAAGTTACTTTATAAAATTTGCTTATGAGATTAACGGGAACCTGAACCATTTATTTTTCTCAAGTCCTTGTATGTAAAAAAGTATTGTGTAAGGAACTGAGTTTATTTTTAATCAGAAAGCAGAAGTCCAAACTCAGGGAATGTAATGGGAAAAGCCCGACCGTGTGTTTTGTCAGGCTTTTTCTTGAGATTTTAATACCAATGTATTTGTCCTAAAGTTACCTCTATTGCGGAAACTTTCTGGCGTGCCAGCTCTTCTGCATGAACAGCTTTACTTTCTAGAAAAAAAGTACGGTCTTGAAATCTTTTCATATCATTGCCTTGGCAACTGAGTCCTGTATGGTGTATTGTTTTTCAAATTTCCTCGCATTTCAAATACGCAGCCCTGGAGACAATGACAGCTAATGCTTCTTTATTGCTTACCTTGGGCCGGGTACTGTTCCAAGGGTTTTATATTTGTTGTCTCAGTCATTCCTTTCAAAGACCCTATGAGACGAATGTTCCCATTTAGCAGATGAAGAATTTGGAGCACGAGCGTTGCTCTCTCTGCCCACATTCACCAAGAAGGGTCGCACACAACTGATTCCCACCAAGTCGGACCCCAGCCCCCAGGCCCACAGCGACCGCTCCATTCCACTCCTCACAGGGCACTTTCCACAAGGCCCCTGAGGGTCTCTGCCCATGCCCAGCGACATGCTCCCTCGTGAGCCAACTTACACTGGAAAAACAGGCAAAAAGAAACAGACACACTAAATATGAAAAGTAATTTCACTCCCCCTTTAAGATAGGTCACACCCCTGGCAAAGTTTCTATGGATCGTGTCTTAAATAAGGAAGGATTTTTAAAAGACAGCCAATGTGGTCAAGTATCTGAAAAGATGTGTACAATTAAGACTGCTTTTTGTGTCCATGACTTTCAGGAGAGCAGACACTCCCATAAGACAATTGTTGGGATATGGGGAACCCCCACCAGCTCCCAGTATTTTCTGTGTCAATGAATGGAGCCCATCACATCGAGGGCTGGCTTCTCTTCCTTACTCACATTTCCAATTTACCACTGACGAGAAATCGTTTGGTAACAATGGTGAATCTATCATTTTTGCATCCTAAACGCCTCTCAAATTGTTCCGGATCTCCTCCTGTCCAATACCACCATCCTACTAGAAACGGCCTCATCTCATCCCGGCCAACCTAAGTTCCTCCTAAATGTTCACCTGCTACCCTCTGCCACCAAGCCATTCTCCACAGCGCATCCTGACTGATGGCTTTGGAACACAAATCTGATCGCGTCACCAACGGTTACAATAATCCAGTTGTTTCCCGCTAACTTAAAAACAATAACAGAAGTCCTTCACACGGCTTATAGATTGTATAGATCCTGTGTCATACAAATCCTCTGGCTCCCACAACCCTCTTGAACAAGGTAGGCGTCTCTCTGTGCTCCAGACATACGTCCTAGGACCTCGGTCATGCTTCCTCCCTCGGTGGGCCTTTCCACCTGTTCTTCATGGTGGATAAAAGTCTCTTTTCTTTCTTCTTTGCCTATTTAATTCTACAAAACCATGGACCTAAATCCATTAAACCTAATGCAAGTTGAAAATTGGGACCAGAAGCATTTTTATTCAATTAACCAATTTGGAAGACAGAAGTTCAAAGTGTTACCAAAGATGTAGGTATCGAAATCCTCAGGTTCCAATTATTCAAATGAAGAATAATTGTGAAATTCCAAGGCAAAAACATGTCCTTTGCCCACAGTCCACACGAGCACTGGTTAGACTGCTTTATAAAGTGAATAAGGTTCTTGTACAGAATCTGTACAAGAGAATGAAATGAAATACTGTATCACTTAAGATTATAAAATATCACAAATATAAATGGAATGTGCTGCCCAAAATTTGTCAGGTTTATTCCACAAATGGAAAGGTGTTTCCTAGGAAACCTGCATTATTAGTCTTATTGATAAACCAATAGTGAAAAGTCCTACAAACACCCCCAAAGGTATTCCAAAATGAATATTTTAGGATGTGTTAAATAAAAAGAACACAGAAAGAACTTTATATAGATCAGAGATATTGGAGAGATATATAGATAAAGGGGTATCTTTATGACCACAGAAGAAACAAACACAGGCTGGGGTTTCCCTTCACCATGAGCTTTGCTTGGGATCAGCAATGGACATATCATGTTGCTAAATATAAATGAAAGGGGGAGGCAAGAAAAATACGGTACCATAAGCAATTATAATTTGAAAGAATTCTTTAGTACTCTTTCGAGGTATTACGTCTACTTTTTAAAAACTTTTGTTTTTGTTCAACTTGCATGGACAATGAGACCCCTTAAATAAACCTTCTGATGGGAGATACCGCACCCTCCTCCCCCCCCGAAAAACATGACTGCAGACATCACTACAATACACTCAGTGCTTTCTAATTGTAAAAACGTGGCACTTATTTTAAAATTCCCCACTTAAAATTCCCCACTTTTGTAGTTGTCAGCTTTTTTACAGTGGTCATACTCCTGTTCCTCCTTCACGAAGATAACATACAAAAGTACGCAAAAGGAAGAGGTTCCCGGTTCTTCATTTTCATGACGCTGAACTGTAACTACCACATGTGACCTGCTGTTTTAAACATAGGTCTGTCGGCCGGATACTAACATGTTTTATCAGGACGGGAATGTAGGGCATTGCCCTTACATGTTTTTTTTCCAGGCAGACAGATATGTTTCTACAAAGTCAGTAGGAAAGGCTTAACGAAATCCATTTGACAGCGTTTTGTTCTCCTTTCTCACAAAATAATAGCATTGGGATTTGCATGCCGTTGTTAAGTTGGGTTTTATGTGCTCCAGTACCTCTAATACAATGGCCTCAGAAGTCCTGTCGCTGACAGGAGGGTTTTTTTCTCCAGAGGAGGCCGGAAACCCCTTGGGACTGGATGTTGGACGGATGCCTCCACAGGCCAGGAAGACCAGAAAACTGGTCAAAGATGGCGGTTGAGCGTACTTGCTTGTTTCCTTGGGAAGGACATCTGGTGTCGCTCTTGTTACCGTACCTGCCTCTCCAGGTCACACCTGACCATTCACCACACTCAGGTCCTCCTGGTACCCACTGTGGGTCCAGAGAAGTGCACGCCACCTTTATTACCCATCTCCCCCTCTGAAATTGCCTTGGGCTTGGACTGGGTGAGTAGTGGGTTTTGTACAAAAGTACATTATCTTTGGGGCGCCGGGGTGGCTCAGTCGGTTAAACATGTGCCTTCAGCTCAGGTCAAGTCCCGGGGTCTTGGGATCAAATCCCGCATCGGGCTCCCTGCTCAGTGGGGAATCTGCTTCTCCCTCTGCCTCTGTCCCCCCCAGTCATGCTTTCTCTCTCTCTCAAATAAATAAAATCTTTTAAACAATAATAAAACAATAAATACCTTTTTAAAAAAAGTACATTATCTCAAGGAGCCAGAGACTGAGGAAGAACTATCTCCTGGACAATAATTTGAATTCAGACTTTTTTCTTTAGTGTTTAAGGACTAAAGATACCTAATTACGTGTAATTTGTATCCTGAAAGGATAGGCACATACACAGAAAACATATATTAAAAAGACAAATTATCCTACATGTCTCTCCATAATTTACCAAAATGTTTGAAGTATGATCTCTATCTAATAATAAGCATTTAATTAATCTAATGCCATTCTATTTGTGCTCTAAAAAAAGTATTCTAAAGTTTTTTTAAAGTTATTTGCCCGAGATGTTACTTTACGCACAACTTGCAACATTTTAATTTTGTACCTATTGACTTGATATGTGTTGTTTCATGATGTTTTGTAGTCCTCACCTGTAAGAAGTTTATTTATATATAAAATGGGGTAAAACATGAAAATTCTTTGAGCCTTGCCTAGCACATCATGGTTATGAAAAATTAGCCTCCCTACCAGTCACCCCACAGCCCATTTATAATAAAGGAGAACTTTGTTCTATTTGATTCCCTGAAATCCATCACTGCCATGAATAGGTGGGACAAAACTAGATTAATTTTTGACCAAAGTAGCAAGCTATTTATTTTAGAATTGCTGAACTATAACTATTTTACTGCAAATAAAAATCAGAGTTCTGGGTTACACCATAGTATGGTAGGCTAGATCAGAAGACAAAGGCAAAAAAATGTTCAGAGAGAAAAAAGCCCAGGTCCCGCAAGGATTGGAAAGCAATTCTAAATGCATCCTAAGTATTTTGAGTATTTGAAAATGAAGAAAGACCATCAACCAAGTTTACAGAAAACCACAGAGCAAAGTTCCAGAGCAATAGTAATAGTATAACACGTCTCCTAAAAGTTTGGTTTTCTCAATAAACATTTTGCCCCTTGCATTGGACTGGCTCTAAAAAGTGTCTATTAATATCAGAGTTCTCAAAGTATCACATTATTTTTGGTCAGTTAAATAATAATGCTGACAAATAAATTATATTCTCTTCTCTTATGGATTCTTTTCATGGATTAATTTCATGATCACAAACCCTATGGATCTGTGATGTTATCCTTCCAATGCTATAGGTGAAGAATCAGAGCTTGCAGAGGGATTACTCGAGATCACACAGTACCTGAAACCCACTTTCACTAACTAAAGGAGAGGGGATACTCTAAAGGAGGTTGGAGGGCTTGCAGGTGTGATGGAGACATCAGGACAGGAAAGGAAAGGGCAGAAATTAAGGGCACTGTGCCAGGAGAGCAAGAGCAAACCCGAGCAGAAGGGACCTGAGGTTATATCAGCAGCTCATGCCTTGAAATCCTTCCCTGGTAGGTTTGGTTGGCCAGGTCACGCATCTGCCTGCACGGAGACGGGGAGCTCAGGCATCTGCTCCCTTTAGCTTTTTGAGTTGGAGGCTCGTACCAGAAATTACACAATCACTACAGACATATACATTTTTCCCCGAAAGGAAAACGGGGCGCTAGTAGGAAAGGGAATGGATGTTGCAGAACAAACGCGTTCACCACATGTAGCTCTCAGTCACAGGGGAGCTCAGAAGCGTGAGGACGCAGATTATCTGTAATCCTCTTAACCACCATTCCGACATTCTACGGGGCTCTGGCGCTCGTAAAACAGAACAGCACAGACTGGGCACTTAGAAACCACGCGCACTGACTTCTGGAGGCTGGAGGACCCGTGTCCGGTGAGACCCCGCTTCCCGGTTCACAGGCGGCATCTTCTTGCTGTCTTCACAGGGAGAGAGGGGAAAGGGGGCTCCCTGGGGTCTCCATGATAAGGACACTAATCCCATCACGTGGGTTCTACCCTCATAACCTTGTCACGGCTCCAACATACGAATTGGGCTGCGGGGACCCGGGCCGTGCACAAATCTTCAGTCACCCTATTTTACAGATAAGAAAACTTTGCCTTGGGGAGATGAGTAAATTTGTTCAAAGGGTCACGTCTGATTAGCAGCAGAACTGAGTCACATCTAGGACCATCTGAATCCTCATCAATGCCTTTCCCCCCCAATTCGATTGCAGATTTGTCTCCTGTTTCCCATTTATAATTTAAAGTAAAGCTTCGGGGGCGCCTGGGTGGCACAGCGGTTAAACGTCTGCCTTCGGCTCAGGGCGTGATCCCGGCGTTATGGGATCGAGCCCCACGTGGCTCCTCCGCTAGGAGCCTGCTTCTTCCTCTCCCACTCCCCCTGCTTGTGTTCCCTCTCTCGCTGGCTGTCTCTATCTCTGTCGAATAAAAAAAAAATAAAAAATAAAAAATAAAAAAAAATAAAGTAAAGCTTCGCTCTTCCAAAAAAGAAAACACAAACGTGGCACTGGCCCCCGTTTCACTTCATCCAGAGGTTTCCATCCTGTAATGCTACACAATGTAAGCTTGCAGCTATTTGCAGACAAACAGTCTGGAATTAATTTATTCTTCAAGGAGGGCTCCTCTTTCCCTTGCCATATTGTTCTTCTGTTCGCACCTCTAGGCGCTTTCTTTGAATTCTAGGAGCACAACGTTCCAAGTCACTCAAGCTGGCATACTTCATGACCTGCCAAAGGCAAAAAAGTAAACACAGCTTTACCGTTGGGGAGTTCTGAGTTCTGACAACATGCTTCTTGAGGAAAAGTGAAGCTTTTCATTACATGAAAGTAAAAGCCAGTCACTTTTTGTAGGGAAAAAAAATTCCCTCAGGAAAAAAAAAATAATAAAAATGCAATGTTAACAACTCCATTTTATAGATTTCCAACTTGACCCATTTAGCCATTGTTTAGTGGTGGGATAGAGAGAGAAATGGTTAGCCCGGCTTTGAAACGAAATCCCTTTCTCATGTAGCAAAGAAAAAGTGACCATATTTATGTATCTTCTCAGAAACACAGAATTTAATTATTTAATGCAACACGAAATTTGGTGAAATACGTTCTGGTAGATTTTTTAATGTAACTTCAATAAACGAGTTCTATGTCCACAATTTACTGATTTTAAGGACATATTCTGCTCAGAGAGTACGGGTATTATATCCTCAGTGTCCTGGATGGAGGTGTCAGGGGAGGAAGGATAAAAATACCTGGTTTAGACATATATAAATATTTTCAAAAGCAGATAGTAGACTTTGCTTATTTTTCAATAAGATTTTATTTTCAGAACAGTTGTAGCTTCACACAAAAATGGAGAAAAGAGTACAGGGTTCGCGTTTACCCCGCACACAGTCTCCTGTGTATTGGCATTGTACAGAAGTCTGCTGCCTGTGTCACAATTAATAAACTGATACCGATACGTTATTATTCACCAAATCCCATCCTTTATTCGGCCACCCATAGTTTTCTCCCAGTGTCCCTTTTCTGTTCCAGGATCCCATCCAGAACACCACATTTCATTTAAATGTGTGACAGTTCCTCAGACCTTCCTTGTTTTTGATGACCGTGACAGTTTTGAAGAATAATAGGCATTTTGTACAATGTCCCTCTGTTGCAAATTGCCTGATTTCTTCCTCATAAGTAAAATGGTTTCTCTTTGTTTTGTTTTGTTTTTTCAGAGAACGACCACACTGATCAAATGCCACATTCACATTTCATCCAAGCTGCACACCAGTAACGTGGTTTATCACTGCTGCTGACCTTGACCCCCTGGCTGAGCCAAAACGTTGACTTTCTCGGTTATGAGGTCCCTCTTCCATCTCACCATCTCCACCTCACGCTCTCACTGTATCTATCTCAGTCTTTGGAAGAAGCCACAGTATGTGGCTCACACTTGAGGACTGGGGATTTGTGCTCTCCCCCTCTGAGAGTAGAATATTTATGGACATTATGCAGATTTTTTTTTTTGCAAGGAAATTTACTCCCGTATCCCCTATTAATTTATTCAATCATTGATAGCAGTTTGCACACATGGACGTTTTTCATACTTTGGGTTATAAACCAATATTACTTTAATTATTTCATTGTTCTAGTTGTTCCTATTTTGGACACTGGGAGCTACGTCAGTGGGCTTCTTATCTTTATGAAGTGACCCATAAAGTTAGGCTTCCTAACTTTCCAAATGCATCCGTGTGTTTGATTTATTAACATGGGAGCCTGCTTACCATCATATCATGTAGAAAACCCATCTTAATTGGAAAAAAAAAAAGTTTCAGTCCTGTCATATGACTCTGAAATCCTCTAGTCCTACCATCTATCAAAACTCTTGTGTTACGGCTGTGACCCTGTTGGAATGGTAGAATGGGAACCTGGATGTTTAGGACCGCTACCCCCCAGGTATGGCAAGAGGCCCAGCACTGTGCTTCAAGACGCACTATGTGTTTTGAACCAATGGCCATTATGTTATACTATGTCTCTGATGGTTAGAAGACGTGCTGACCGTAGAAATGGGCATGGCCTCTCGCATTATAATCGCAGTGCTCTGTGAGGATTCCGTTTCCTCTCGCTGCACAGGAAGGTTTGACTGGTGAGGAATTCTGGGTCCCACAGTGGGAACGAACTCTCCAACCAGAAGACATGCCAGGAGCTCCACTAAATCTGCAGCTCTGACTCCTAACGAGATATTTGGGGCGTGTGTGTGTGTGCACACTGTATGTTCAAAAGCCACTTAGGAAACTCACTCGGCCATTTTGGCAGAAGTATGTAATGTGCAAACACTGGACACATCAGCCATGAGCTCACGTTTGGTTCGTCTTGGGCTTGGCCGCACGTATTACCTAAATGCCCTCCGCTTCATTACTGAATGGTAAAGGGGCTTCGGTGTCTCTGCCTGCAATAACTCATTATTCACTGAAAAGGTGTATTTAAAATAAGACTGAAAAAACAGAATGCACAGATTCAAAAAACCCTCTTCAAATACTGAGAAGAAACTAAGTGGATTAAAGACATCTACACTTAGTCCTCAGGGTGACAGGGCAGGAATTTGAAGTCTGTGGTATCTTGTTTTTACCTTTTGCTAATTAAACCACAGAAACCAGAGTCTCCAAAACCTATAAATGCTCATTGACAGAAAGGAGTGACTATACCAATAAGGCTGACTGACCCCATTAATCACAAGAAGCTGGGCTTTCCGCTACTTAACAGGGGCAGGAAGGAGTGCACCTAGAACTTAGGGGAGCCCCTAGGATCCTTACTCTGCAGGCTCCCACTCCCCAAGATCTTTGTCAACAGGCAATTTCAACAACGACTGATCTGGTCCATATCAAGGGAGTCCCACCTTATGGGATAAAGTTCTAATTCAGCCCACTGACCAGTGATCCACACCAGCACAACCACTGGCTGAGATCAGGGCATCTAGAATGGCGTAGGGGGGCTGGTGACAAGCATAAAGCATGGCAGGAATTATCATGTATATATTTGCCACACTGGTCTTTCTGTTGTCTTTTTTTTTTTCAATAATCATAACTTTCACCTCCTTAAAGAATCAGTAATAAGACAGAATGAATATAATATGGGGCAAGCATGGATCCTGGCAATGCAATGGGTGGACCTCAGCCGACTCTACTGATCTTTGCCCATATGCCTTTAGACTTCATCGCTCCTGTGCAAACTGTTGGCTCTGATCTTCTGTGAGCACCTGCAACCCTGCCTGAGGGGTTTCTTTGGCTATAGGAAATCCTTGTCCTGCCAAGAGTTCCAGAGAGTTATAGCCCCAAGAAGCAGTCCTAGCAGATGGGACTTAATAGAAAATTACCTCCTCTCCCTTTGCCCTGTGATAAGTCACAGAAGTGGTCTCCACTGGGGTTTACAGCCTATGTGCAAGGGCATGAAGGGGTCTCTTGGGGCTCTAGAAACGATCTGTACTATGATCTGGCTGCTGGTTCCTTGAGTTTATATGTAGAACCAATCCATCCAGTTGTACAATTCAGATGTTTGCACTTCACTGCATGTATGTTGTACCTGATAAGTTGAAATTTAAAAAACATAGAGAGATAGGCTTCCAATTCATGGTAGTGACTGAACTCAAAGATTATTCTCCTAACCATCATGAAATTCCATGGAAATAAAGGCAGAGAAAATAAACAGACACATTCATAACAGCAAACAGAACTGAAGTGGGAATAAACTTCTGCCAGGCAGAAGGTGATTGGCATCAAGCTGGGACTGAGATGGGATAGAAGAGGAACACACAGCCCAGAATATACTTCAGATTGTCACCAGAGGCGGTTACCAAGCACCCGACAGAACACGGGAGAAATTCCCAAGAAATGTTAGGAGTTACATGGGACCACACCCAGAATTGCCATGGTTGGGTAAAAGAACTCTCAAAAATACAGAACTAATTAAGCTTTGCAGGGAGATGTTACTGGTTGCTTTGCATCTTCTGCCCATGTTAAATCGTCATCTCTGAATACAGAGCTCTTAAAAGAATGGGTGACTTTTGAAGCCAATCCTGGCACGTCTTCAATCCTGATGCATCCTTTGGGTTCCACGTGATCACTGGACACAGTGGCGGATGGTAATTGCCAATAAACACTTTTTACAGTGTGCATCGTATTTATCTGTCGTGTTCACTAAACATCTGCTTTCAGTCCTAGTGCATGCTGGCCAAAGAGCTTATTAGGTCAGTCATTGTGGATTTACCCCGTGTAGTAAATGACAGCACTGTGGTATGGAGAATGTCAGATTATTTTATACACACTTGATGGCAAGACCAGCTAAGCTTCTACTGGCCTACTGGCCCCCTATTTAAAGAGCAGTTGACCCATAATTTCTTGTCTTCTTGGGCCCCCTGGATGGATTTCACAGGCTCTCCACTTGCATCAAGCACCTGGTGACGCCAGCAGGGGCAGCTGTTGAAGAATCCGGGGGAGGGGAAAGGGGGTACCACCAGTGACTCGGCAGATTTAACTGAAAATTAAGAGTAAGATCTTTTTCCACAACAGAAACTGAAACTATAGATAGAAGTCTATTATACCTATCTTACCTTATTTTAATGTAATTTAATACATGTCGTTAAAATTTTTAAAAAATAAAATAGAATGGAGCAAATTCTAAACCAGAAAAGGTCTGAGGACACTGAGCAGAAGCAAGGATGTCTGATCATCCTGTGTATAAACATATTTGGAATCACACAGGTAGACAACCCAAGACTCATGAAAAAACTGTGAAAAGAAATTCCTCTCTAGAACAGAGCCAGTAAAAGACAGTGTACTTTGGACTCATTAAACTTTTTAATGTTTCCCTACACAAAAAGTGTGTGTGTTTGTGTCTATCAATCTTTCCAACTATCTATCCATAGTCATCTCTCACCCCCATGATGTCGATTAGCTACAGATACGGATAGATGGAAAGAGTTATGTAACATATCTAATAGACAGATAAATAGATGGTAGAAAGATGATGCAGATGTTGACACAGACTGACACTCCCATGGTTAGCCTGAAGTAATGAGACCACCGCTGACTGTTAACTAGTTACCTAGTTACCTAATTATCCGGTGCTAAATTATGACATTTTAATTGAGTTGATGAGCACTGGAGGAGTTCTGAGGGTCTGTATGCGGTGTGCTCTGCTGTGGTCTCTCACTGTCACGCAGAATGGCTCTATTCTTCCATGACCCATGTTGTGTTTTATGGAACTCCATCTTACTCCTCAAGGACAAAGATAGAGTACTTAGTTTCTCTCTTATTCTTGGTAAGGAAACTCAATGCATTTATAATTTTTAGCTTGTTTTGAGATCAAAACTTTATTATCCTCAAAGATCTCCTAGGCCACACATAAATATATTGGTAGGGAAAAAGAAAAACTTCAAAAAAGTTGAAGGAATAGATATCATTATTATTGCAATGTAATGAGTCCATTTATTAATGATATTAATTTAAGATATATCAAAGTTAATAATGTCTAAAAATAGCTTAGGGCAGCATTCAAATATTGATGCTCTGAGATGTTTTATGTTCTTCATTATTAAGGGTTGTAATGAAGATTGGAAATCCTCATTTACTTTAAGAAAACTTCAAAGTTAATAAAATATGAAACCAGAATATGTACTTCTTGGGTAAACTGCAATTTAAATGGGAAAGAAATACATATATGTTAATATATGTATATATTATAATAAGTATCTCCCAGTTTCACTCTTTTAGTCTAAGCCTAATTATATTCATTTAATATGGTAAAGTTTTCTTCCTATCAATATAGAAAACCAAGCAAATGTGTAGCGATACTGACTTGTTTCTCAGTGTTATTAAAAATAAATTATCCTAGAATCTCACTAATACAAACACAAGATATTATTGACCAAAACGACCGAATAAGAGAAAATATGAGAAAAACCATATTTCAGAAGAGACCTAATCCATAGTAAAATCAAAAAATAAAAATAAATCCTCCACGCTAATCCAAATTTTTTTATTTGACCAATGACTACTAATTTTAATTTAAAGAATTTTGAGCACTATAAACATGCAGGTTATGTATTACAATATATTTTTTTAAAGATTTTATTTATCATTTATTCGACAGAGATAGAGACAGCCAGCGAGAGAGGGAACACTAGCAGGGGGAGTGGGAGAGGAAGAAGCAGGCTCACAGCAGAAGAGCCTGATGTGGGGCTCGATCCCATAACACCGGGATCACGTCCTGAGCCGAAGGCAGACGCTTAACCGCTGTGCCACCCAGGCGCCCCAACAATATTTATTTTAATTCCAATAGTTACTCTGAAAAATTCTCAGAAACATATTGTAATTTCTAGTCATAGACAAAAAGAAAGGGAGTTGATTTTATTTTTTTATTCACTTTGTTGACTCTTCAAGAAAGGATATCCAGAATATATCCAGGCATCATTAGATGTCATATTAAAAATAAAGACAGACCCTCACTTATTATCTGCATTATAAAAATTTAAGTGTGGTAAGTTAAAAAAAAAAGCAAAGAAAAAAATTCTCCCAGTAAAAACAAACAACCAAATAAAACCACATGCGCACCAACAGTAGATGCCTACCAGAACAATAGGACAATACAGAATACTGCGGCTAGAAATACGGACAAAGATGTGTGGTTGGTAAACACAGTATCAGAAGGAACCTCATTGTTCTATGGGAAATCAACTACCCCAGAATCCAGACAGTGCTCACCAAATTCCATCATTTTCCCCACAGCACCTGGCTCTGGACTTGTGCTGCAGCCAGAGCTCATGACTACGACAGAAACAATTTCTAAAAGGACAAAGCAAGCATCCAAAGGTGGGGAGATTGGGTTTTAAAAGATTTTAATAATACTTTTCCAGCTCTTAACATAATTGTAGCATTACCATTCATGCCTCCATAGTTAAGTAAATGTCACATTTGTATTGGGCTCCTTTTTAAAGCCCAATGGGGCGTTTTATCTTCCCTAATGTAGTACCGCTATAATGGCTAGTCTTCATTACTGTTAATACATACAGAAAATCCATGCGGTACCAGATCAAAAGGTGTTATTACAGAGCGAATTGCATTAACAATCCCCTGATAAAATTTTTCCAAATAGCAGAGTATTGTATATTTTATAAATGACACCCTCTGAAACTGAACAGAGACCACGTGGATCCAGCCAAATGGTATGTGATGGGAAAATGGTCTAACTTTTAACTTTGTAGTTTGCTCAGATATGTAGTAAAAGACTAGATTTGATGAATTTGCCAGAAATTACATAAAAACACTAATTGAATTTTTAATAATGGAATAATTTCTCTCAAATTATTGCAAATATATCTTGTGTCTCTTCCTTCCCCCAGTTCCCTCAAATTGCTATTAGTAATATTTTAAATTACCATATGCATAAGAATATCATGAAAACACTATGAACTGTCAGATAAGGAGAGTATGATAACAACATGGGGGAGAAGTGGAGATGCTGAAAACAGCTTCAGTCATGGAACAGGAAATCGTATGCCCAGTCCTAAACTTGTTCTGGGAATGTAGAATGAAAGCACTCCAAATTTTATTGTTTTCAGCAACGCACTGGTGCACTAGAAGAAATAGTCATTAAAAGACTATAGAATAGAGGCATTTTGTGAGACCTCTACATTCTCCTGTCCTAACATATCTGTGCATTTCACCATTTTCATAATGGAAAAACATGTTCTTCAGGCATAGTTAATATTATTTTCAAAGACTGAGAAAGTCTGTCAAGATGTCGCTGTGTCCTGCCTGAAAAGAGAATTTATGAAACAGGAAGGGCACAATTGATGAGTTTAATTTATAGTCTCCTTTTATCATACTTAGTTGAAAGCATCCATTCAGGTAAAAAAAAAAATCAGAAAAACGCTAGGTTTGGGATGCAATCATGAATGAGAGGCAACATCTGTCCTTCAAGGAACTAACATGATCTATCAATCAGGATGCGCAAGGTTAGCCACAATAACGCAAACTTCCAAATTACAGTGGATTTGCCCAACAAAAGTTTATGTGTGCATACTACACGCTTGCATCTAATTGGCCAAACCAAGTCACAGGGCTATCCCCACCTTCAAAGGCGGAAGTATCACTACAGAGTCATCAACCGTCCATGTAAGTATCATGCAAGGAAAGCCAACTGCTTCTCACACATCGCAAGGGGCATTTCCCTTATGTCATCCTTTCTAACACTTACAAAAGATGATGTTTTAACAGTGGAAGGCAGAGTAAATACAAAAGCAGGAGTCATTTGCGACAAAATCCAGTTTGTCCTGTGACACATGTTCGCCTGCTTATCTGAACATCCCGAAAACAATGGTCGGCCAACAGCATCCATTGATTGCTTAGCAAGCTAGCATTGTAAAAGCTGCACTTAAAGGAAAAGAAAAATGTATAGGGACTTGGTTATCAAAATGGTCCTCAAGGTGGTCTAAGCAGGTCTGTACATATTTAGTGCTATTTGTTGGACTCCGTACTCTTTTGCTGGTAGGTTGGATTTGTCACCAGCCCTCCTTTTTAGTAATTCTCCTGCAGGCAATTTCTTGTGGCCGTGACTGCGCAAGCACTGTTGTGCTCCCAATGGACAGTGACCACCTAGTATGCACTGGGGCTGTCACCTCCATCTGCTCTGCAGGCTCCCAGTGTATCGGGCTCCCTTCAGGACTCTAAGCATCCTGATACTACCACCCAGCCCCTTCCCAAGCCTCGCTGCAACCACGCTCATTTTTCTTCAAAGCATCCGTTTGCCATCCAGTAACAGGATAAAAACTGTGTTTATGTTTGAATCTGTAATGGATGTGTTAAATGTTTTAACTATATTTAGCACATGTGGTTATAGTTCAAAACAATCTAACCCTCCTAAAGTTCAAGATCATGAGTCACGCTAAACCATTTACTCAGACACACATTCTGAGAGGTTAATTAGAAAGAAACTGGCAGCACCACATGCCTTCACTGCAAAAGCTGGGAAAGTGTCAGAGATGAAGAGCTGGGGTTTTTATTGCTGTTCAAATTGGTAGAGAAAAAAAAAATTTAAAAACCCTGCTCTTGGAAAAGAGAAGAGTGCTCAGCAGAAAATAATTTCTCTAAGAGTCAAAAATTGAACCATATGAAATCAAGAGTTGTGTTTCTTGGTAACGGTGACTAGAAACATTATGTGTCAACACTGGGACTCTTTTTCAAAAACAGCTAAGAATAAATGAAGCCAGAAACAAGTTAGATTACAGTGCAGCAAATAAATTTTTTATTAATGAAGAAGTTGGGGGAGAAAGTGGAGAAGATTCTAAACGAGGTGAAGCACATATCCCATAGTTATGAATACTGACTCCGGACCTGCTGGTGTGTACACACAGGAACCAAATCCGTCACACCCTGCAACCTGCCGTTTCCAACCAGTGAGACAGAACATCAAAAGAAGTAATGGACTGGTGTTAAAAAAAATAACAGGTAATAAGTAAATGTAGAAAATAGAATAATAAATGGCATATAGATGGCAAGCTAGGAAGAAATGTTACCATAGAAACAGAACTTAAGAAAAGAAAGTGTTGATAACTCATCTTGAAAAGTACGGAATGATTAGGAGGAAATGTGCAGAGGTCACCGACACCCGCCATCTTCTTCTCACCAACAGTATTTCCTACGTCTCCTGATATCACCATCATTCTTGTACACAGATGTAGCAGCAGGAAGGATACAGAGCAAAAGGAAAGACAAAGACTCCATGACGCAAAAACAGAGTTTATTCTGAAGGAACTAATTTTATGCTTGTACACCAAGGAATAACTGCCACCTAATTTTAATGCCAAATTAATCTTGTTAATTTTGGAAAAAGGACATAAACTCTTTGTAGACATTCAAGCAAAGTATGAAATATAATGGAGAAACAATAGGTCATCCCAAATTCTAGTACAAATGTTATTTTTATTAGGTAATTATTAATCAAGCAAATGTGTGTGTGTGTGTGTGTGTGTGTGTGTGTGGTGGACTTTGTGTAAGCAGAAACTGAAGGATAGTTAGTCAGATAGTGAGAGAGACAAAGGGAGAACTATCCCTCAGTTATAAATGGAATTGAAGTCTATATGCGTAATTTAATTTCACTTGAATTCCACATTAAAATAAAAATTAAGTTAAAACAAAAGCATATTTGCAGGGTGCTTCCTAAGCGACCATTCTAACAACAGAAAGAAATACAGGGAAAAACCTAAAGAGAAGGAATTATATATGTGATTTTTGTCTACTGTTTACTACATGTGTTGTCACTGCTATGGAAGAAAGAAAATCCAGTCTCCAATCATTTGTCCTGTTCTCTGGAATGCTGATGTTTGTGTTGGTTTTATTATTTTGTTTACTTTGTCAACAATGATGATATGCCTGTTATGTCTGTGACCAAAGTGTTCTTACTTAGTCGGGATAGCTTTATATTTTTCATGCTCAGTATTACTGTCTTTATCACATTTTCTCCACTCCCTCTATGATTGTTTCATTTTTGCACTTAACTGGTTGGCTTTCATCTGAGTTGATGCTTCAGGATGTTGTCGTCTGGTCCCCTTTGCCTATGATTGTGTGGTGGGAAGCAGCAGCCATCTGCCTGCTGAGATGCTGTTTCTGAAGGAAAGCCTCATGTGGTCACACGTTTATTCCCAAGAGCTATATAGATATTGATCCTCTGTCGTTTGGCAGGGAATGTTGCTGTGAAATGCCTGACCTAAAAAATGACTACCCTTCCTCACACCAGTACCCTGGATCATATTACGAGCTTGGCCAGTGTATTAGTCAGCTCTGGCTGTGTAACAAATACCACATACTGGGGGCTTACAAAACAGAAATTTGTTTTCCTCCAGTCCTGGAGGCCACAAGTCCAAGATCAAGGTGTCTAGCAGGGATCGGTTTCTCCTGAGGCCTCTCTCCTCGGCTGGTAGATGGCTGTCTCCTCCCATCTGTATGTCCAGAGATTTCTGCTTCATCCTTGACATCTTGATGTTTATTATGTATTATGTCTGTGATGATGTTCCTTTAGTCCTGACTTTGAATCTTTGAGTTCTTTTATCATCTCATTTTTAAATCTCTTAACTTCATATTGCTATATTTTTATTTATCGTGAATTATCCTTGAGAAAGTCTGTTCAAATTTTTATTTTTCTCTATTACATAGAATGCATTTTACTTTTCATGCTTTGTTTTTTTTTTCCTTTTGTTACTTACATTTGATTATTTTCCCATAGTATGCTCATATAACTATCATATCATAATTTTCATGTTCCCAAGGTTGGGAAGCTCTGTTCCAATCAGTTAGACCATCCTTTCATTTTGTTGTAAATTGATGGCTTCTCATCGATTCTCTACTCGCAGTTCATTTTACCATCTGAGCCAGAGAGGGAGGCTGCTTTCCTGCAGCAGGCTATATACTGCCTAGCCAGTGTTGCTTAAATCCCCAAGGTGAGAATGGGTTCTCCACAGCTGTAAACCATCCCTATAATTCAATATGTAATCATGGACCCCTCAATTTGGAGAGTTAGCCCTGTGGTTCCTAACACTCTTTAATTCAACTCTTTCTGTTTACATCTCCACTGTAACATCATCAGAAGGAGAAAAAAAAGAGGTCAGTCACATATCCTCTTCAGATCTGGGTACATCTATGTAAATTTTCAGATGAATTTTTTTTACCCTTTACATGACTTTCAGTAACTGAGAACACAGTTATAAATCCTTCTCTAGAAATGTCTATTTATTTTCTAGGCCATGAATTTTTCAAATACAAAGCACTATATGCTTTTATTGTTTCCTTGATTTTCACTATTCTTAATTTTTTGGAAAAATGCCTGTCTTGTGTTTTTATTTCAATTCCTTTCTGGGAAACAAATAATTTACCATGCTCCATCCTGTTTATATATATATATATATATACACACACGTATATATCATTTATTCCTCACAATTTTCCTTCTATATAACTACTGTTATTCTTGTTATTATTATTTCCATTTTATCAATAAAAATAGGGTTATGGATTTTAAATAATTTACTCAAAGATAATAATGGGCTAAATGGAAACAAAATCCTGAGTTCTGTTTCATTGTAAAACTTGTGATCTTAACCACTACATTAAGAACATTCCCTCTGAAAATTTGATTCAATCGTATGATGCTCTCTATTGTACACGGACACAATTCCTAGTGGATGTGATACAACTCTTCACTCCCTCAGGTAATGATGCACAGTATTAAAATGCTAACGCTAGTACTAGTGCTATTTGTAATAGTAATAATACCCCATTTATTTAAAAAGTCTTTATAACAGAACTTAAACTTTTTTGTATGAATAATCCTTTGTTTCACAAGTCAAATTTACAAATAAAAGTAATACTTATTATAGTCACAATGAAGGCAATTGAAAACACATTACAGGATATGAAATTTCAAACTGAGATAAGAAATGGATTAAATCTGAGATAAAAATTACATAACGAAGTGGAAATCTTCTAACATATTCTTAAATTTCTCCACAGTTGTTTGAAATCATTAATTTCTGCAATAGCAAGCATGACCATCTCCATATCCCATAAGATCACCTTTACTTGCCATAGAATTTCATACTCTGCTTTTCTTTGCTAGTGTTTACTACAAAAATATGAATAGATAACTTTGAGTGGTTTAATTTACCAATTAATTGATAAAAAGAATGCCAAAATCATATAAAAACTAACCTTTTTAATCATTGTGCTTTCTCTCATAACATTTAAACCTACTCATAAAAATTCCAAAACATTCAAATGGGATTCATGATATTCTCCTTTTTCCTGAAAATCACGTGAATGAGACTACGAATTCATAGCAAAGGTCACAATTTTACACAAGATAAGTGAAATTAGTGATAGATATTAAAAATGCACTAACTAGGGAACTAATTCTGAAAAGTGCACTGTTAATTAGAAAAACAAGACATTCGGCTCATACAATTAATGCTTGGGACAATCGTGTTGCTGATGGTTGTAGCTTTCTTTAGTTTTACTTTTTCAAAAGACACCACCCCAAATTAATGTTTGATATATTAAAATAGGTTATGTGAATCTAAGCTAACAGTATTTCTGTTATTTGAATGGAAATAATATTATTCAGTTAGAATAACAGATATAAAGACATGAACGATGAGGTCCATGACTGCAGCTAGACTAAGGCGAGACTCAACTCGTAGACAAGCTTGCTCAGCACTGCCTCAAATGTCTCATTCAGTTAAATCAAGAAATCCTTAAAGATGAAGCTTTTTTATTACTGCTTTTGAAACACACAGAATGATGACTAACATATTATGCAGTGGTTAGTAAGTTAGTCACCTCCTTGATGTGCACACACATATATATTATATTATCATCTCATATATATGATAACTTATAAAAACACCTGTAAGTCCCTACAATGTCTTGTGTTTTGAAGCAGAAAAATTATAATACTTGCAATTTTCCAGTTATGGATAGACTAAGCAAAGAAATCAAAGAATGTTCTCTTTATTATCTACAAGTATTTAGAACCCTGGGTCAGCTTGTTCTGTTCTTCTGGGCTAGGCTTGGCCGATCCAGGCTGGATTCAGTTATCCTTTTTCATCCAGCTGGCTGGTCACTGGGAAGAGCACTCTCAAATGGCCCCAACCGAGATGACCTAGCTATGCTCCACGTGAACTCTAGTCTTACAGACCAGTCTGGAGGGATATCAGAGGGTAGGCAGAGGACTAAGTGGAAGCAAGAGAAACCTGCAAAACACAGAAAGGAACAAGGCGTCTAGAGGCCAGTCTCAGAAGTGACACATGGGCACTCATGAACCATTTACCTCCAAACATGAACCAGAGTATGAAAACATAGAATCTGGCTTGGGATGGAAGGCACTGCTCGTGTTGAAAAAAGCAAGGACACAAGGAGGCCAATGACCATGGCCATCAGTGAGACTGGTCTACCTTCGCTGCCCTCTGGCTTCAATTATTCACTTTCTTTGATGTAAGAATATACTTCCAAAGCTTTCTAAAGTCTCGTTCAGCCACCGTCTCAGGGTTAAAATCAAAGATCTTAGAATATTCAGCAGGTCAAGATGTAGCTTCTTCATCAGATGTGGCAGTTTGCTCACAAATACCTAGCAGCTAATTCTGGGGGGAAACAACCCTGATTTGTAAGGCTGGTCTCTATGGTGTAAATACTCCCACTGTGGCCAATTTCAAGCACCAATATGATGTCACTGGAAGTGCCGAGGAAAAAAACGTATGCTGTACAGTCAGGACACTCCATGGGCTGGAGACCTGGAAACTGGAAAGGTAAGTTATTTCCCTCGCACGCTCCAGCCGTACAGTGACGAGACAGAATAAAGACAATAAACATGCCCAACTAAAGAGACTTCCTTGAAGGGGGAGGAACAGAAGCACAAAGCATCCTCTGGTCCTCAGGAATTCTGAACTCTCTCCAGGCAAACGCTGCCATGATTCCCTCTCTAGGAGGAAGGGGTGTGCCCTCATGAGGCCCTTGTTGGCCCTGGGAATGGCCCCCCATGGTTCTGCAGTTCAGTCTTTGAGGAAGTCTTTCTTTTCTTCCACCTTCAGTGGTTACTTCTGAAGAAATGGTCCACGGTGGCGACGGAGCCGATTCTCAGTCTGCTCTCTGCCCAAGGAAAGCTAGGGTCTCAGGACTCTTTTTGTATTTGAATGATTTCAGCGCCTTTCAGGTCATGTTTGTGGCCCCTGAGCCTGCACAACCCCCATGGGAACCCCGCAGACTTCTTTCTGTCTGATTCCATCTCCAGCCACCTGAAAAAAGACAAACTCACAATCCCTTTCCAAAACAACTTCTCTCTCTAGTTTTCTGTGCTCTTCTGGACATGTCCGGCTGTTGGGGGTGGCCCACTGAGGTTTTCTGTTTAGTTGACAGTGTCAAGCAAGCACTGCCTCAGATCTCTCAGAAGCCCTAATGAAGGTTCTTACCACCACACCATCGATTAGATCTGTGCCCCCAAGCTATATATTATTTTGAGAGCCCTCTACTAGCTGGAGAGAGGAGAAAGATGACAAACAGCTTTATTTTCCAATCTGCACACAAGCAGGCCACTATATGTCCCCTCTAAATTCTGCTCGCAAACAGGCCAGCTCTTTAGTTCACTTGGGTTTTACTTGTCAAACCTCCTAATATCTCACATCAAGCTCTTTCAATATCTGGGCTGGAGCTCTTGCTAGCCAACCGTAACCGTTGGTGAGGCTCATTGCAGACACCGTCTTCTCCCCGTGTCCTCACACGGTCGTGCCTCTGTGCATGTCTGTGTCCTGGTCCCCTCCTCTTATAGGGACACGAGTCCGATTGGATCAGGGTCCACCCTGAAGTCCCATCGTCCCACTGCACATGACAGAATCACAATCATTTCTCAACCACACAGCATGGTTCGCTGTGTTGTAGCCTCCAATGACAATTCTTTCAATATTCTCTCCTCAACCATTTCCAACAGCTTGTTCGCAGTCCAAATGCCAGGGCCGCACAGGAAAGGATCCGTTTGGTCAGAGCTTTCCTCCCTAGACCTGATCTCAGTATGGGTTATCTCAGATGATTATGATGCCACATTACAAGCAACCACCAACCCCACAGTGGACAGCAATAAACATTCCCGTTTTCCCAAAAACCCAGGAGTTGGCTGCGTGACTCTGCTCTTCTGGGCCGGGCCGGGCTGAGGTTAAAGGTGATGCTTGAGGGGCTAGAGGTTTTTGCACCTGAACTCAGGCATTAGATCACCACGAGGTTTCTCATATGACAGGGCGAGGTGTGCCTCACCTCCTTCCCCTCCCACCGCTGCACAAAGGAGATCCGACTTTTCTGTCAGGGTCTGCAGAGATCCACGGGTAGTGTCCTCTCCGCTCAGCTCCTGCTATCCCACAAACACGCAACAACCTTTGGTTAAACAGACCACTTTCAGAAGCACTAACTGCACATGGGGAAGGAGTCAGTGATAGGAATTAGCGTTAGTTATTTGTTAGTGGATGAGGTGAGTGGAGACTGATGTCTGGTGGGTGAAAGTGAGCACCAGATGGATTTGGGACTCTAGGAATCCCCATTGCTATGGGCTGGTGTGCCCCCCCAAATTCACATGTTAAGGTCCTAACCCCCAGGATCTCAGAATGTGACTGTATTTGGAGACAGGGTCTTTAAAGAGGTGACTAGGGTAAGATGAGGTCACTAGGTGGGCCCTAATCCAATCTGACTGGGGTCCTTATAAGAGGAGAGTAGGACACAGACAAGTGCAGAGGGATGACAAGGTGAGGACATGGGGAGAGGATGGCATCTACATGCCCAGGAGAGAGGCCTTGGGAGACACCAGCCCTGCCCACGCCTGGACCTTAGACTCCTAGACTCCAGGACGTGAGACAGTAAATGTCTGTTGTTTAAGGCGTCCAGGCTGTGGAATTTCTTATGGTGGCCCTAGGAGATCAGTACACCTAACATACTTATGAAGGATAAAGACTGCATATACATCCTGCCGGGAAAGATTTCTTACTTTTTTTTTTTTTTTAAGATTTTATGTATTTATTAGAGAAACAGAGAGAGAGCATGAGCAGAGTGGGGAAGGGGCAGAAGGAGAGGGAGAAGCAGACTCCCCACAGAGCAGAGACCCCAATGCAGGACTCGATCCCGGGACCCTGGGATCATGACCTAAGCTGAAGGCAGACACTTAACCAACTGAGCCACCCAGGCGCCCTCAGGAAAGATATCCACTTGAATTCATTATGGTTTACACATTAAAATAAATTAGACTGTGTTATCTTGGTTTCGGTGCTGCCTGGTTTCATAGGTGTATGAAAAACTGATCGAATTGTACACCTTAACCATATGCAGTCCAGTGTACTTTAATCATGCTTCAATAAAATTGTGTAAAGTAAAATAGACTTCATTTTGCACCCAAAGCTATTGAAGTAAAACATAATAGTCAAAATATTTTGCACTTTTGTTTTCGCTACATGAGCTATAAGACAATCACATCTTTACATGGTATACTCTATTACATTATATATATATATATATATATATATATATATATATAGATTTATTTTTAAAAATTTCCACTTGTAACTTTTTTTGTACTAGGCTTATTCATGGTATGCTTTAGATTTTATTTTTATCTTTCTTTTGTGTGTCCATTATCCTTTTCCTTGCTTTGGCTGAGTTTTTAAATACCTCCATAAATGGTTTTTGCTATTTTTCTTTCACTATTGGCTGTTTTGATTTATGAGTGAAGCATAATTGAACATGAACATAATTATTGTAATCAGGAAAAATATAATAGCTCAGACCAATATCCTATCCCCTCCTGAGACTTTCAGCAAAATGTTATGCTAAGATTCTTCTATGCCCTTATTCCTATTTTATTAAACTTATCCAGATTTTAGTGCCAAGTGATGGCTCATTTTAATAAAATATTTATTATGAAAATGTAATACCATGCATGTTATTAATAATTTCATTACACTTAAAATTACTGCTATCAATTTTCCTAAATCTAACATCAGAATGTACTCATTTCATTGATCATCAATGCTCTTATTCTGTCATATGCCAGCCTTTGCCTCAGGCTTTTTTTTTTCCTGATTCAATTTTAATTTGATAGACTTTAGTTGCTTATTTCACAAGTGTCTACTGTTCTGAAGGTACCATGTTTGTCTGAAAATGTATTTTTTTCCCCAGAAAATATGAAGAACCTTGTAACCTGTTCTTATATGCTCAGGTCACAATTCTGTAATCTCCTGGTGGTATAAAAATCTTGTTAGTCCAGGGGCGCGTGGGTAGCGCAGTTGTTAACCGTCTGCCTCCAGTTCAGGGAGTGATCCCGGCGTTCTGGGATCGAGCCCCACATCAGGCTCTTCCACTATGAGCCTGCCTTCTTCCTCTCCCACTCCCCCTGCTTGTGTTCCCTCTCTCGCTGGTTGTCTCTCTTTCTGTCAAATAAATAAATAAAAAATCTTTAAAAAAAAAAATCTTGTTAGTCCTGTGTAACAATCACTGTTTGCCCATAACAATGATCAGTACAAAACTCATATGGCTTTTTGTTTCTGCCGATCAATGACCTCAGATGTTTATACAATTCAACCTTCATGACTTTCTGTCAGCGGTACTGTTCTCAGAGTTAACGTGCCTGATGCTAACCCCAATCCTCCCTTTGTACATAATTTATTTTCTGAATTTGGAGGCTTGTTGAGTCTCTCCTCATCCTTAAAATTAGGAATTTTACTAGGATATATGTATCTTATTTTCTTTTCAAATCCCCTCTATACTCAAGGAGCCCTTTCAATTTGGGAAACTGAGTCTGTTTTGTCTCAGGGGAATGTTCTCTCACCGTGTCTTTGATTACTACTTATCACCACATTACCCTCTGGATGTCAGAGCTTTGAGACATCCCAGTTTTATTCTCCTTTATGGCTCTTGAGTTTTCTCTCATAATATTCATTTCTCTGAATAATTTTCGTCTGTGTCATAGAATGATTTCCTAATACAATCTCTGAAATCAGTGTTTCAAATCTTCAGTGTCCTTATGTTAATCACTGCCTTGGATGAGTTTTTAAAGTTAGGATTATTTTCACTTAGGTTGTACAGTTCTTCACTTCATAATAGCAGCCTCTAGTTTTAACTGTAAAATCTTTTGTACTAAATGCATAATATGTATTACAGAGTTTCCTTTAAAATTTATGGCCATGGTGGGAGATGGAATAGTTTGGTCTTACTTATTCTAGCCATCTACTCACTTAGCTGTCCCCTGATTTTTTCTTACATGCTCAGTATTGACAACAAAGGTATAGAATGGATGTGCCTGCATGTTGTTAACAGACAATGGGACACTGGGACAGAGGTTGGCCTGTAGACAATAAACAAGAAGATGAGGTCATCTTTTCAGTTGGGCCGGTAGTAAATGGGCTTGCAAGTCTGCTCTTCCGGTGGAAGGAAAGGCCCCTGGTAGGTTTACCAGATAGAGCAAATGGCTGAAGGCAGGTTCTTCTAAGAGACTTGGTGGGGGAATCTCCTTGGCTACTCTGCCTGTTCCCCTGTCAGTGGCTGTGGCTCACAGAACAATGCCCCAGGCTGCAGAACAGGTCACACACTGGAGAAGCTTGTAGCACTCCTGTTTATGGCTGGGCACTCCTGTTTATTGTAGGGCTAGGCGCATCACCCTTCATGGAGTCTTAACGATCAGGAACCAAAGCTTCCTGCACAGATGGGGAGGCTTCATAAAGCGGCCTTGTTGCCTGAGGTGCCTCACAGGGGCACTGGGATGGAGTGACAGCCACAGGCACCCATCACCATCCAAGGATCTTTTACAGTAGACGCTGGCGCGTTTTTACCGGACCGTTTCCTGAGTGGCCTGCTGCAACGTAAGGATCACTGTGTGGAGGCTTCGGGGGGTTTTGTTGAAGGATGAAAGAGATACCGAAGGTATAGAGGAAGCACTGTTAATTCCACCCGCTTCACAATTTTCTGGGTGACCCACCTTCTCCACATGGGTATCCATGCAGAGGACAAAAGCATAGATTGTTGAGATCACAGAAGACTTTTCGGTGTGGTTGCTGAAAGCTGGGTCACAGACTTAGCCAACACCCACAATGACCTTTAGGTGCTGTGATTCTCCAAATTTGAACTCTTCAGGTTTCTATCGAGGCCTGAGGCCAGGCTTATCCTTTAGTTCTTCAGAGGTTTGGGTCTTTGACACACGAGTGAACGTTCAATAGCAGGGTAAAATTTGAGGAGGCATCAAGGGACCAGTCCCCTGCACTAGAGGCCCCAAAAGCAGTTTCACAGAAAAGGTCCAATAGCAGAGAACGGGCATGCTGAGAGGGCTCTGGGAAAGAGGGGTGAGCTTCTGTTTCTGCTCTTGATGTGCCTTCTTGGAACATCAGCTACCACTCGGAAGCCATTTAGTGATGAAAGAGTATGTTGATTTCAGTACATTTGCTGTTGGTTGACATGAATATGTTTAATTTTTGGCTTGCATTGCTTTGAGTCATTCTTAGATTCTTAACACTAAACAAAGTGCCTTCACCAAGTTATTTCTGTGAGAATCGAAATAGATATCTAAATGTGGCGACTCCTGTTGCACGCTGTATGGACATATTTCTTATTTAATTTGGCAGTGATGATATCATAGTTCCCATTTAACTGCTAAACTTTAAACTTAGAATTTCCCAAGCTTAAAGCACAGTGGGTGGGAATGGCACTTAGTGTATGTTTTAGCCCTTACAGAAGGATTCTGTATGTTTTAACCTCATCAAGCTGAATTCTTTCTATGTAGAATTATATAGTACAGGATACTGGGAAATATCAGAAACCTAGCAGAAAATGTGCTTTAAATGTAGACAGTAACATAATCGAGCTAAAAATGAGGAGTTCGGGTCTGTTCTGTGTTGAAAGGGAGAAGCACTAAGCTGGCAGAAACAGCATGATTTCAAAATGTGTGCTAAATACTAATTTGTGTCATGGATATTTCATCTCTTCCTCCTCCCCCTCCCCTTAATCCTTTCTCCCAGCACGCTCAAGCAGAAGAAGATAATAATTAAGCTCATCTGCATTGTCTTTCACTCTCTTTGGGAATTCAAGAAATGAGACAGAAAAATAGGACCCCAAAAGCTCTTTTTTAAAATGTGATATGATATTTACGTCTTGCGAATTTAAATAAAACTGCCAGGATCCCTATCCTGAAGCTGAGCTTTTCGATTGCAACATCAAACTCGGGTTGTGATCTCTCAAGGTGGGCAGGGCAGAGTTCGGGACATAATGATGCTCAGTTAGAGGAATTTAACATACGTGGCCGGTGATGGATACTTTTACACAAGAGAAAGGATCTAATTTCTACCTCAGGTTATTTCCAGAAAACCCTCACAGATAGAAGGTTAGAAACTGGACAGTTGTGTATCTCTATAGTCTGGATTGAATAATGCAAACCCTCCAAATTTAAAGTTACCTGTATTCCTATTTGTTTGACTCAGCTTGACAGAAATCAGGGCCAAAGACAATGGATTACGTTCTCTGTGCACATATAAATCAACACTTTTCCTTCTCCTGGGTAGAAAATACACTCCCAAACTGGAAAAGGAGTCTTTACGACAACACACCCTTGAACAGAAGTCTTCCTTCCATTTATGTGTTGATTATGTACATTGATTATAAAATCCCACTTATATAATAAGTTCATTACTGTTTAAGCCCGGCTACATATACCTTAAATGACAGATTTTTCTTTCTCGACAACAATTCCTCTCTTAATGGAAACTTGCTTAAATACATAAGGTCTTACTAGGTTCTGTTTTATTGATACAATGAAGACAAGACACATTACGTAACACACATAGAGCATAGGGTCAGTTTAGTCTCAAAATGTAAACAAGAAAAACATGAACATACAAACATATACTAAGATTCATTTTAAATCCTTGTAAAACTCAAATAACCATTATAATCATATGGCAGTTTTTCTGGGGGAATGTAAATTTGAAAAATATAAAAATAAATTTAATAATATTTAAAGATTTATATTTCAATTACTTAGAACTAGCAACAATTAATATGTGTTTCTAGTTTAAAAAAGAAAACAAGGGGCACCTGGGTGGCACAGCAGTTAAGTGTCTGCCTTCGGCTCAGGGCGTGATCCCGGTGTTATGGGATCGAGCCCCACATCACTCTTCGGCTATGAGCCTGCTTCTTCCTCTCCCACTCCCCCTGCTTGTGTTCCCTCTCTCGTTGGCTGTCTCTATCTCTGTTGAATAAATAAATTTAAAAAATTCTTTAAAAAAAAAAAGAAAAAAAGAAAACAAGAAATGTAAATAAGGGAGGTGAAAGATCTGTACCCTGAAAATTATAAGACACTGATGAGAGAAGTTGAAGAAAACACAAATAAATGGAAAGCTATCCCATGTTCATGGAATAGAAGAATAAACATTGTTAAAATGTCCATACTGTCTAAAGCCATCTACAGATTCAATGCGATCTTTATCAAAATTCCAATGATATTTTTTATATAAATAGAAAAAAAATCCTAAAATGCAACTGCAAAAGACCCTGAATAGCCAAAGCAATCTTGAAAAAGAGCAGAGCAGGAAGCATCACAATTCCTGATTCAAAACTATATTGCAAAGCTATAGTAATCAAAATAATATGTTATTAAGGCATAAAATTAGACAGATCAGTGGAACAGAAACGCCCGGCAATAAACCCATGCATATAAGGTCAACTAATATTTGACAAAGGAGTCAAGAGGACTCAGTGGGGAAAGGAACATTTCTTCAATAAATGCTGTTGGAAAAACTGGGAATATTTAAATTGGACCATCACCTTAATACCATTCACAAAAATTAACTAAAAATGGATTAAAGACTTAAATTAAAGGTCTGAAACTATAAAAGTATTGGAAGAAAATTTAGGGAAAAGGTGCCGGAGGTTGGTCTTGGCAGAAAATTTTTGGATATGACACCAGCAGCACAAAGGACAAAAGCAAAATTAAGCAAGTGGGACTATATAGAACTATAGAGCTATGGTAAAGCAAAAGAAACCATCAGCAGAATGGGAAGGCAGCCCATGGAACGGGAGAAAATAATTGCAAATCATGTATTTGTTAGGGGGTTAATATCCAAAATATGTAAGGATCTCACACAACTTTATACAGAAAAAAAGTCTGGTTAAAAAAATGGGCAAAGGACTTGAATAGACATTTTCTCCAAAGAAGACATACAACCAGCCAACAGGTTTAAAAAGGCGCTCCACATCACTCATCATCAGGGAAATGCAAATCAAAAGCACAATGAGATACCACCTCACACCTGTCAGAATGGCTAGACTCAAAAAGATAAGAGATTAACAAATACAGGTAAAGATGTGAAGGAAAGAGAACCCTCGTGCACTGTTGGTGGGAATGCAAACTGGTGCAGCCACCCTGGAAAACAGTAAGGAGATTCCTCAAGAAGTTAAAAATGGAACTAGTACACAATCCAGTGATCACTTCTTCATATATACATGAAGGAAATAAAAACATTGTCTCAAAAAAGATACGTGCATCCCCATGTTCACTGCAGCATTATTTATAATAGCCAAGGCATGGAAACAACCTAAGTGGCCACTGATGGAGGTGTTAGCTAGCCTTATTATGTAATCATTTTGCATTGTATTGTTGTACACATTGTATACGTTAAGCTTACATATATTTATGTCAATAATATCTCAATAAAGCTGGAAAAAGAAAAGAAATTACGGATAAAATTTAAATCTATTCCAATACATAACTTATCCCTTTCTCTCACCATATGAACTCCCAAGAGGCAACAAGTCTCATGATTTTGTACTGCATTATTTTGGGCCATCAGCGCGCACATACACACACACACACGCACAGAGGCGCACACACCATATTTGCACATATGAACATGTATAAGATATTTATAATTTGTAGATAGCATTGTTTAAAGTATGTTTAAAAATAGACATAAATGTTTTCATGATGCATAATTATTTTACAACCCGATGTTTTCATACAACAATGTACTTTTAAGACCTATTCTAATATTTGGGATGCATCCAAATGTTGTTGCTTGGTCTACAGTACTTAAGAATCTAATAGGATAGACTTACACAAAGTCTTTATTTCCCTATTGATAAATATGTAGATTTTCCTCAATGTTTTCTTATTATAAGAAGTGTTCTATGAACATGTTTGTCCACATCTTCTCAAGCACATGCATGAAAATTTCTATAGTATATAAATATACACAAATGTGAGTATGTACACATACATGTGTGTACATATATGTACGTAAATTGTGCACACACAAAGACAGGAAGATTTTCATATTATGCACTCAGTTTCTACTTTACTAGCTTCTTCTGACTTGCTTTCCTCTGCAGCTGTACCATTTATACTCACAACAGCAATGGATAGACACTTTATTTCCTCATATATTTGTAAGTATTTATAGTTAGATTTTGAAGTAATGTATTCTGAAGGGAAAATATTATTACTTTAATTTTCTTTGCCATGAATATCCATGTGTTGAAGCAAAATCCCTTATTTTTATTGGCTTCAAAACCTTTTTATAAATTTCTTGTCCACATGCTTTGTCTCATTTTTCTATTAGATTATCTACTTAAATTTCATCTTGTGCTATTTCTGTATGTACTTCTATGTTTGTTTCTTATGTTCCACATTTATCCTCCCAGTCTGTACCTATGTTTAATGAAGCAGTCAATTATTTCCTTGTTTTCTTTATGGTTTATACAGTTTATCCTAGTTAAGAAATTCCTATCTAATCTAAGTGACAATGATGTTTTATATTTTGTTCCAAAAGTGTTATTTTACATGTTTCTGACTTTAATTTACCTGGCATTTATATCTACATGTGTAAGAGGCAGGGCTTGAAGTGTATTTGGTATTGAAATTCAACAATGTATTCAATTCTTGTTTTTCCATAATTACTTTTTAACTTCACTGCTACACGTCCCCCCCTCGCCATATTGCATAGTGAATGCTAAGATTCTCATCTCCATTACATTACATTATATTATTATGTCTGTATAAAATCTTCACTATTTTAACTACTATACTTCAAACCTTTTTCTTGATATCTGATGGGGAATATTTTATATGTTTTAAAAACTACCTTCTTTTTAACTTTACTAGTCCATGTGAATTTGAGAATCAGGTTTCAAGTTCCACAAACTGCTCTTTTGGTATTTTGACTGAAGTGCCATTAAACTGATGAAAATCATTCCTATTAGTGATATATTATATAGCAAGTATCTGTGGTACCATTTCTCATTTACATTTTGGAATTAAATCTCAGGTTTATTTCGTCCTTCCCACTGGTAGGTGTAAGTTTTAAAGATTTTATTTATTTATTTCAGACAGAGAGAGAGAGAGAGAGTGAAAGAGAGCGAGCACAAGTGGGAGGGAGGGGCAGAGAGAGAAGGAGGGCCCCAGCAGAGCAGGGAGCCTGATGCGGGGCTACATCCCAGGACCCTGGGATCATGACCTGAGCTGAAGGCAGACACCCCACTGACTGAGCCACTCAGGCGCCCCATATTTAAGTTTTAGATTAGGTTTTATACTGCAATGCTAATATTATCAGTGTTACAAATTCAGATATTTCTTTGAAAAATTGTGGTTTTTTATTTTTCCAAAAAGTACAAATTTTGTTTTTTATTTAATTTTATATTTTAATTTAATTTTATTTAAATTCAATTAATCAACATATAGTGTATTATTAGTTTCAGAGGTAGAGTTCAGTGACTCATCATTTGCATGTAACACCCCTTATCAAGTGCCCTCCTTCACGCTCTATAAAGAACTTATAAACTCAACACCCCCCAAACAAATAATCCAATCAAGAAATGGGCAGAAGACATGAACAGACATTTCTCCAAAGAGAGTACGAACTTTGAAGCCAAGGAAAAGTTCATTATTTTTGGATCATTACAGCTTTTTTAAAAACAAATAAATACATGCAAATCAATTCCTGGAGAAGTGCTCAATACCTGTATCTATAACTCGAACAATAAACCTGTCTCACGAGTCAACTCGAGTTTCAGTTTTCCTTCATAAGCCTTCTTATCCTTTTTGTATATGTCATGGTTTTTGGTAGATACAAACAAGTACCAATCTCTCCAACAACGTTGAGGAACCGAGGTGAGGTTGTGAAACCTTTGATGAAGGTTTGTGTAGGCTTGATGCCAAATGTTAGGGGATCAGCATAGCATTGGATATTTAAAATAAAAAGAGATACTGGTAATCCTGGTAGAAATATGTAATGAATATTGAGAGAAACCTGGTAGAAAAAGAATACAGAATATGACCATTGTTGCCATGATAAACCATATTACTATTTTCATGCAATTTCCACTGGCATAAGGCAGTAAACAAACAATGGTTCAAAATAACAATTTACCATACATGTTCGATTCTGGTTTTTTTCCCTAAGTGTAACTGGAATAAAACTAAAATGTACAAAAATATGCACCCACGATAGCTCTTAGAATAGGTGTATGGGCATGGGTAGACTAGATATTTTAACAAATGTGTATCCAAAAATACATGGGACTGTATTCATGGACTAACCAGAGAAGAGAGGACTAGTCTCACATACACACAAATACATGCAAACTCAAAAAAGGAGATATTCTTGGAGAGGTTCCCAACTTACTGTTTGCCATGTAGAAAGGGTAGAGATATGCACAAGGTGGTTACTTAATAAATGGATTATTTGTAGAAGGCTCTTCTTTTACACTCATGACTTTGAACCCTCAAATTCAAGCACCTCTTGCATCCACAAAGAACAAACAGCCTTCAGGATGTGCTGGTTAATCTGCTGTGGAGGGCTCTGTTCCCAGCGGAGGTGCTGGCACTCCAGAGTAGATCACTCCTTAGTTTGGCACTTGAGGGGAGGTTTCAGCCAATTCACCCATCCTCAATGCAGCCAACGTGAACTGAAGCTCAGCAATTCACATGCCAACGCATCTACAAAGTGCTTTCCCACAGGCTCCCTGCTTATTATAAACATCTGATTTATCAGGCTGCATGTAGAAAACGAAAAAAACAATCAGCATTGCATATCAATCAAAAAATTCTTCATGTCAAGGTATGAGCACATATCTTTTAGCAGAAATTAGACAATAATAGGCATCACAAAAGATAAGTAGATATTACAACAAAAACACAAACTACAGAAATCAAAAAAGCTGTCACCAAGGAACCAGCAGAATGCTTAAATTTTAATTTAGTATCTGATAGGAAACTTGAGGAAGGTAAAAAATACAATAAATAAAAATAGATTGGTCTAACAAAGGAACTATATAGACATTTTAAAAACCAATGAGATAGTAAAATCTTCATTGTTACATAAGGTATAATAATTAAAATTTAAAAATCAATAGAATTTGTACATTATAAATTTAAGAACAACATAAAATTAGGACAAATTGAACATAGAACAAAGGTGAGAAAATCTAAGGAAACAAAAAAATTAATTCAAGAATGGCAATACACACTTTATAGGAGATGCAGAGAGAGGACAGAGAAAATATAAAGGACAATAAACTATTATGGCTAAACTATTATTTTAAATAAAAATTACATTTTTAAGTGTTGAAGAAATATGAGTCTGCAGTTGCTGAAGGACATGCACAGGAACAAGCAATATGAATTAATGAGCTACATTCAGGATCCCATTAACAAAGTGAAGCTCGTAAAAGCCTTTCAGAAAGAAAAAAAAATACCTTCAAAAGGGTAAAAAATAGACTGACAACACTGCCAACATTCATTCTTTTTTTTTTTCCCCAACATTCATTCTTTAAGGCAAAGAAACATTACCTCAATTTCAGAGGGAGGGTAATTTTCAAGATAGAATTCCATATCAAACCAAATTATCACTCATAAGAAACATAATTTCAGACATAAAAGGCTTTAGAAGATGTATTCATTATTGAAAGTGAGGTATTGAAGTTTCCTACTATTATTGTATTGCTTTATATTTCTCCTTTCAGTTCTTTCAATGTTTGCTTGATATATTTAGGTGCTCTGATGTTGGGTGCATATATATTTCTAATTGTTATATTTTTCTAGAGGATTGATCCTTTTATCATCATATAATATCCTTCCTCATCTCTTACTGAGTAGAACATGAAAACAAAAGACCAGAGGACAACATTATAGACAGAACATTCCACTCCACAACAGAATATGTATTTTTCTCAAATGCACACAGAAGTTTTCCAGCACAGATCATGTGTTAGGTCAAAAAATCAAGTATTTACAAATTTAAGAAGATTTAAATCATATCAAGCATCTTTTCTAACCATAGTGGAATGAAAGTAGAAGTCAATAGCAAAAGGCAAACTGGAACATTCACAAATGTGTGGGTATTATAAAGCAAACTCTTGAAGACCAAGAGATCAAGAATAAATAAAAAAGGAAATGAGAGAAAAAAAATCGTCCAGAAATTGAGAATGAGAACACAACCTATCAAAATTGATGGGATGTAGCAAAAGCTATACTAAGAGAAAAGCTCATTGTGATAAAAGCCTACATTAAAAATAAAGGTAATATATCAAATAAACAACCTAGCTTTACACCTCAAAGAACCAGAAAAAGAACAAACTAAGCTTAAAGATAGCAGAAAGGATTAAATAACAAAGATTAGTGAGGAAAAAAAAGAAAAAGAAATAGAGACTAGAGAAACAATGGAAAAAAGTGAAACTGAGAATTGTGTTTTGAAAAGATAAACAAAGTGCTCAACTCCTTAGCTGGATTGACTTAGAAAAAATGAGATATTTCAAATGAAGATCAGAATGAAAGAAGGGATGTTACAGTTGCTGCCACAGAGAAAGAAAGGATCTTGAGACAACTATAAACAATTAAATACCAACAAACTGGGCAATCTAGAAGAAATGGATAAATTCCTAGAAACATGCAACCATCCAAGATTAATCCTGAAAAAATTAAAAATGTCTGAATAAAACTGTCATTAGCATGAAAATTGAATCAGCAATCAAGAACTTCAAAACAAAGAAAAGCCCAGGACCAGATGGCTTTACTGGTGAATTCTACCAAGCTTGTACAGAATAATTGACATCAATCCTCCTCAAACATTTACCAAAAAATGAAAAGGAGAGAATATTGTCAAACTAATTTTATGAAGTTAACAGTACCCCAATACCAAACCCAAGATGAGGACACTACAAGAAATGAAAGCTACAGGCCAACATTCATGATGAACACAGATGCAAAAGTCCTCAACAAAATATTAGCAAACTGAAGCCAAGAACACATTAAAAGGATCATCCACCATGATTCAAATGGGATTTATTCTTGGGGTGCAAGGATGGTTTCAACATATATAAATCAGTAAATGTGATATACCACATTAACAGAATGAAGGATCCAAATCATACAATCAGAAAAAGCATGTGACAAAACTCAACATCTGTTTAGGATAAAAACTCTTTTTTTTTTTTAAAGATTTTATTTATTTATTTGACAGAGAGAGACACAGCCAGCGAGAGAGGGAACACAAGCAGGGGGAGTGGGAGAGGAAGAAGCAGGCTCCCAGTGGGGCAGGGAGCCCGATGCAGGGTCGATCCCAGGACCCTGGGATCACGCCCTGGGCTGAAGGCAGATGCTTAACCACTGAGCAACCCAGGCGCCCCACGATAAAAACTCTCAACAAGTTGGGTAAAGAAGGAAAGTATCTCAACATAAGGAATACTATATATGGCAAGCCCACAACTAACATCATATTCAAATGTGAAAAATAAATAAGTAAAAGCTATTCCTTTAAAATCAGGAGAAAAGCAAAAATGTGCACTCTTACCACTTCTTTTCAGCATAATACTAGAAGCTCCAGGCAGAGCAAGTAGGCAAGAAAAAGAAATAAAAAGCATCCAAATTACATAGGAAGAAATAAAATTCTCCATGTTTGCAGATGACATAATTTTATATATAGGAAACCCCAAAGACTCCACCAAAAAAACTGTTAGAAATAATTTAAAAATTCAGTAAAGTTGCAAGATATAAAAATTAACATACAAAAATCAGTTGCATTTCTATAGATTTGTAACAAACTATCTGAAAAAGAAATTAGAAAACCAAATCTATTTGCAATAGTATCATAAAGTATCAAATGTTCAGAAATAAAGAAGTGAATGTCTTGTGTAATAAAAATTACAAAATATTGATGAAAGAAATTAAAGATACAAAAGAAATGGGAAGTTATCCCTTATTCATGAAGTGGAAGGCTTAGTATTATTAAAATACCCATATTACCCAAAGGAAACTACAGATTTAATAAAATTCCTATCAAAATCCTATTGGTATTTTTACAGAAACCAAAAAAAAAAAAATCCTAAAAATCCATATGAAACCAGAAAAGACCATGAATAGCCAAATGTCTTGCGAAAGAACAAAGCTAGGGGCATCACACTTCCTGATTTTAAAATATTTTACAAATCCACACTAAACAAGAGTATGCTATTAGGATAAAGACAGACATGTAGATTAATGGAATGGAATAGACAGCCCAGAAATAAACCCAGATTATATGCTCAATTAATATTTGACAAGGGTGCCAAGAATACACAATGGGGAAAGAACAGTGCCTTCAAAAAATGGTGTTGGAAAAACTGAAAATCCACATGCAAGAGAATGATTGGACCCTTACCTTACACTATACACAAAAATCAACTCAAAATCCATTGAAGACTTAAAAATAAGACCTGAAACTTTAAAATTCCTAAAACACTTAGAGGAAAAACTTCATATCATTGGTCTTGGCAATGATTTCATGGGTAGTATAGAAGAGTCTCAGGCAATAAAATGAAAAATAGACAATACATCAAATTAGCTTCTGCACAGCAAAAGAATCAATGGAGTGAAAAGGTAAAATATTTGCAAACCATATATCTGATAAGATGTTACTCTCTAAGTTATATAAATAACTCCTACAATTCAGTAGAAAAAAATTACCCAGTTTTAAAAATAAGCTAAGGACTTGAGCAGATGTTTCTTCAAAGACGACGTACAAACGCTTAATAGGTACAGGTAAAGATACTCAGCCTCACTAATCATCAGGGAGATGTAAATCAAAACCACAATAGGGTATCACTTCACACCTGTTAAAATGGCCAAGGTAAAAAAGGACAAGGAGTGATAAGTACTAGTGAGGATATGGAGAAAAGGATTATACACTGTTGGTAGGAATGCAAAATGGTGCAGCCACTATGGAGATTCTTTTAAAAATTGGAAATAGATTGCTATGTGATCCAGCAATCCCACTCTGAGTATTTATCCAAAGAAACTGAAATGAGTACCTGGAAGGGATATCTGAATTCCCATGTTCACTACAGCACTAGTCACAGTAGTGAGGATGCAGAAGGAACATAAATGTCCATCAACAGATGAATGGATAAAAAATAATGCAGTATACACAAACAATGGNCTGAGTATTTATCCAAAGAAACTGAAATGAGTACCTGGAAGGGATATCTGTATTCCCATGTTCACTACAGCACTAGTCACAGTAGTGAAGATGCAGAAGGAACATAAATGTCCATCAACAGATGAATGGATAAAAAATAATGCAGTATACACAAACAATGGAATAGTATACAATCTTCAAAAGGGAGGAATTCCTGCAATATGAAACAACACTGGTGCAGTAGAGGGCATGATATTCAGTGAAATAAGCCAGGCAGAGATTGACAAATATTATAAAATTGCACTTATATAAAGTATCTAAAATAGTCGAATCACAGCATCAGAGAGGAGAATGGTGACTGCAGGGGCCTGTGAGGAGGGGAAATGGGACGTTATTCTTCAAAGGGCACAGAGCTGCAGTTAAGCAGAATGAACAGGTTCTAGACACCTGCGCTGCAACACCGTACTACAGTCAACAATACCGCATTGTTCACTTAAACGCTTCAGAGGGTCTATCTCATGATAAGTGCTCTTACCACAAAAAAATAAATTAAAAAAAATAAATAAGCAATTTAAAAAAATGAAAAAATTTTTAAAAAATTAAGTGATTCTTACAAAAACTCTTTCAGGAAANTTCTTACCACAAAAAATAAATTTTAAAAAAAAAATAAGCAATTTAAAAAAATGAAAAAATTTTTAAAAAATTAAGTGATTCTTACAAAAACTCTTTCAGGAAAAGAAAGTTCAGAATGTCCCTTGGAAAGATTAAAATTTCATGTAATAAGGAAGAATACATAAGATTCAAGACTTAGTGGATTGAGCCATAATTCTGGTAGATATATTAACAAAAGGCAGATATAAATCCAGGTTAAAAATAATACATCTATAACATAATGATGTGCTACAAAAGGAAAAGAGATTAAATGTGGATAATCTCATCAAATAGCGGAGTATAATGAGTATACTTCTAACCTTGACAAGAAATTTTCCTTGAAACTTAGTGACACAAAATTGTATTACATATGTGACAAATGATATTTAGGTAACTGTAATGTTGCCAATGTTGCTTGCTGGAGTTTTATTTTTAAAATCATCACCTATGTACACTGAATGACTGGCAATTGCCATTTGTTATCAGCTATTTGTTATCTACAAAAGCACTGATATGATAAGTCTAATATAAAATATGAAGATGTAGATTAAAAAGCTGATGAAAATGATTTATGGGTAAAGAGGGAACAAAGACAAAACTAAATGTAACAGAGTAACAAAAGCATTTTAGGTAAAGAACACGGGTATTGATGTAACTCAGATGTATCAAAGCAGACACAGCTAAAATGCTCAGGTCTGAGGGGTGACCAGTCAGAGTAAGAACAGGGTAGGAGGGCTGTGTATGTGTGAATGGCGGAGGCACAGTTTATGGATTATATTTTTCATTTAGATTCCAATTTTATTTTATGAATGAAGTTTATACATGCATGTTTATATAATTCAGAGAAGCAATTATCACAAGAAAACAAACCCATAATGTCTCCCTGGGTATTTAAACGGGCTCTGGGACTTTTCTGAAAGCTGGGAATACAGAAGCACAGCCAACCACTTTTCATAGCGATCAATGGATATTCACTCGTGCAAAGGTGGTTTGCAGACAACAGACTCACCCTGGGAGAAATAAGTACATCTAGAAAAAATATTACTATTTTTTTTAAAGATTTTATTTATTTTTTTGGGGGGGAGAGAGAGAGAACACACAAGTGGAGGGAGGAGCAGAGGGAGAGGGACGAGCAGATTCCTCGCTGAGCACAGACCCCCGATATGGGTCTTGATCTCATGACCTTGAGATCATGACCTGGGCCAAAACCAACAGTCCAATGCTTAACCGACTGAGCCACTCAGGCGCTCCTAGTGAACATTATTTTTAAAAGTGATACGGTTGGGTTTTTCGGGGGAAATGTCCTAAGGGAGGCACTGCCTCCACCCCAGCTCAGATGGACAGCTCAGAGGTTTTGCGCGGAGGGAGGCAGACGATAAGCACAGAGAACCCCAAAGCTTTCCAAAAGGAACTGACTTCATTTACAAGAGACAGCAGAAAACTAACCAGAAATAAAATTAACTCTCACTCCTTTCCAAACCATATCTCAGTTAAATGAGTGAACTTACCCTGTGGCCTGCATGTTTTCATCTCCACTAAAAGTCATATGTTGAAACCCTCACACCCTTTGTGACTGTATGAGGACATGAGGCTGTTGGGCGGAAATGGGGCCAGATGATGTCATAAGGATGGGGTCCTAATGATGTGATATAGCAGCACCCTTCTAAGAAAAGACACCAGAGAGCTCTCTCTCCTTCCCTCCCTTCCTTGCACCCACCGTCTCCATGGGAGGGCTCAGCAAGAAGGCCGCTGTCTGCAACTCAGGGAGAACCCGACCACCAGACCCCAACCATGTGTGCACTCTGAGCTTGGCCTCCCAGCCTCTACAACTACGGACATAAACTACTGTCAAGGCACCCGGTCTACGGCACTTGGTTACGTGCCCGAGCTGACTACGACACTTGTACATAGCAGCATGAAGCTCAAAATCTCAGGGGATTTTAGGAAGTGTTTGGGAAATAGGGGGGATAAGAACCCATGGACGTCATCTTGAAATATACATTAGGGGCGCCTGGGTGGCACAGTGGTTAAGCGTCTGCCTTCGGCTCAGGACGTGATCCCAGCGTTATGGAATCGAGCCCCGCATCAGGTTCCTCCGCTATGAGCCTGCTTCTTCCTCTCCCACTCCCCCTGCTTGTGTTCCCTCTCTCACTGGCTGTCTCTATCTCTGTCGCATAAATAAATAAAATCTTAAAAAAAAAAAGAAAGAAAAAAAGAAATATACATTAATATTTGCTAGACTCCTCTCAATTCTACTATGACAGACCACAAATACGACAAGTGAGCCCCCAAAAGGCTAGAGTATTACCACATCAATCCACCCTAAGAAGCATGAGGGAAGATGCCAGTGTGTTGTTAAACATTTACCTGTAAAAAGATCCCATGGCACCTCTCCGCACTCTGGGAAAGGCGGGGAAGGAGCGTGGGCTCCGTGAAACAGGGAAGGTCCGCTGAGATACAACAGCGACAGGCCACAAGCAGAGGGGTTGGCCCTGCAGGGCCGCGTGTGGAAACCCAGCAGAAATCAAAGCAGCGTTCAGGCTGACGGAGACGGATGTACACCGCAGGGACTCCAATCAGTGATAGAAATATCAACCCTGGGTTGGGTGGGGTTTTTTTTAGACTAGAGGAAATATTTTTTAAAAATACACAAAGGAAAAAAAAATTTTATTGGACTGAAAACAACCTAAATCCATACAGCAAAAGATCTAAAAAACAGACCTCCTTGAGCTACGGAGCCCGAATTTATTAGGACAGTTGCCCCTCTCCAAGCGACATGCACAGGGGGTGAGCACGTGTGTAAACAAGCACATATACACAGATTCTTTTACATGATGCAGGCTCTATGCTTATGAAGATGTTTTCACAGAACTCGTTCATAAACGCGGTTGCTTCCACGGTAAAACTGGGGTTAACCCCAGTGAGTGTCACACTCACAAACTCATTTTGTAGGGCAGGAATCTCCATGACAATTCATAGCAGAGGACCTTAGCCCCCTGATAAGCCCTGCCTTCCCAGGCATCTGGGTTCTGCTCTTGGTCAAAGTCTTTTCTATTCTTCTCACTGCCAGGTCACCAGCACACTATGTTTTATATTTTCTTCCACATTTTGGGGCCCTTTGTTGGGAGAAAGTACAAATCCAATCAAATGTAGCAGCTGTGCCCCGTGGAGGGCCGCTTTTGTTCCATGGTAATGGGGCTCATTCCAGATGGTGGTATTAATTACTGATTTCAATTGCATTTTGACTAATAGCAGTTCACATTATACAAATCTCACTCCCTCATGTCCTTGAATTGACAGATAAATAGATGCAGTACATGTTATGAAATCATACTCTGAATTAAAGACTGCGTTACCAAACCAAGAGAGAAACTTTCTTTTCTCTCTGCTGCTTTAAGACTTTGGGGTCGTTATCAATTCTCCAGAATTAATATATACAATATAATATTAATGCTAAACCTATATACATTTGGCCTCAGTCTTCTTTCCAAATTGTTAGATGGCATGATACCATGGAATAAGAGCTATAGAATGATAAAGGACATAATTGTGACCCTTGAATTACAGAAGCAAGGCAGCAGCTCATTACATCAATTAAAATAATGCAAATTATACTGTATGAAATATAAACTACATAAAATTATTTAACATTATGAATATTTTCATACTCCATTTATAATTTACACCATGAGATACAGCCTAAACTATATTTTAAAAACTGCACAAAGAGTTTAAACTATATTACTTAATATAAGATATACAAGCGTAATATGTGTGCCATGTGCAGAATTGTTCTGAAAAATTTCTCAAGCTATACTCCAGTTAGCTGAAGGATAAATCGNTGTGTGCCATGTACAGAATTGTTCTGAAAAATTTCTCAAGCTATACTCTAGTTAGCTGAAGGATAAATCAGGGTTTTGGTTTTCTATTCTTGTTTTTGCTGTTGCTTTGTTACTTGGATGGTTGATTTTTAGTGGCATTATGATATTGAGTTGCTGATAGCGACTGTCAACCAACTGGAGATGAGTCTAATAATAACGGTTGTCAACATCTATTGAGTTTCTGCTCTGGGCAAGCTCTTGTGAAAGCTCTGGTGAAGACCAACTCGTTCGCTCTTCAAATCAACTCCATATAACAAAATGAATGTTTAAAAAAATGTTAAATAAGTACATAATGTCACTATAAACAATTTCACAATCAAGATAATTGAGGAAAATCACATTATGTATCATCAGGCAGTGGGTAAGACATAAGCCTTAGTGTAAACGTGTTTCCATATTTTACAGCAATTCAATAGATGCAATTTTATTTCCTGTACCAAAACCTGGAGTAACGTAAATGTTAATGCATATTTATAGTATTTGAATGCCCAGGTGTTACCCCTTGAAAATTACGGGGAAAAAAAATACAAAAAAAAGAATATCTTAGACAAAAGGAAACAGCAAGACAATATTAAAATAGTAAATAATGAAATAAGTTTACAAGTTATACCAAATATTTCTGGTATTACAATAGATGATAATGGGTTAAACACACTTACTGAAGGACAATCTCTCGAAAATTCTTTTCAAAAAATTTAAAATTATGGAGAATTCCATTTTTGCATACTAACAATGAACAACTGGGAACCAAACTAAAAAACACAGTAACACTACAATCACTCAAAAAAGAATGAAATCTTTAGGGACAAATCTAGCAAAATGTGTAAAGGGCTAATATGAAGGAAAATACAAAATGTTGAATGAACAAAATCAAAGAATATCTCAATAATTGGAGCAGCTTGTACATTCATGGGTTGAAAGACTCAAAATAGCAAGAAGGCCAGGTATCCCCAAATGAGATATAGTTTTAATGTAGTTCCTATGAAATTCCAGGCAAAAATTTTGTAGATATAGATAAGCTTTTACTAAAGTTTATATGAAAAGACAAAGGGCTATGATAAAAAGGCTTTGGGAAAAAAAAAAGAATGAAGATAGAGATTTCGCACTATGCAATTTTAAGAATTAACCACCTAGCTACACAATCAAGACATTTTTGTATTCCAGAGGAACAGCAGCTTAGATCACAAGAATATAATAGAAAACTCAGAAAAAAAAATACACAGTTATGGTCACCAGGTTTATTTATTTTTTTTCCAGCCAACTGACTTTCGGCAAATGCACAAAAACATTTCAATGAAGAAAAAATTTTTTTTTAGCAAATGGGAATGGATCAATGGAATGTTCATAGGCAAAAAAAAAAAAAAGGAAGGAAGGAAGAAAGAAAGAAAGAAAGAAAGAAAGAAAGAAAGAAAGAAAGAAAGAAAGAAAAGAAAAGAAAAGAAAAGAAAAGAAAGAAAAAAAAAGAACATCAACCCTAAACCTCACACTTTTTAAAAAATTAACTCAAAATAGGTCATAGATTTGAAATCAAAATATAAAACTTAGGAAAGAAAATATAGCAGAAAAATCTTCAGGATTTAGGCATAAGCAAAGAGTTCTTAAACAGGGCACTAACCCATAAAAGAAAACGGTCAGTAAGTAGGACTTCACCAAAATTAGAAAATGTTTGCTCTGCACAAGCCCCTGCTAAGGAGATCAAATGACAAGCTTCTCCACACCTGCAAGCCGTATGACCAACAAAGAACTTGTAACTGGAAAACGTCAAGAGCTTTCAAAACTCAACAGTAATAAAGAAATATTGAAGAAACAGAAAATGGGCAAACAGTAAGAACAGACACTTTTCCAAGAGGGATACGTGGTCATAAGTGAGCGCACGAACATGTTTAACTTCATTAGTCATCAGAGGAGGCAGGCGCAAGCCGTTTTAGCGCGAGACAGACGAAGTTCACAAAATCAAAGGCAGGTGGGGATGCAGAAAAACTAGATGCCTCCCACGTTGTTTTTGAGAAGGTAAAATGGCATGGCCCCTCTGACAGACAGAGAGCTGCTGTATGATTCAGCGGTCACAGTCCTGTGCATTCATCCGAGAGAAATGGAAACTTATGTTGACAGGAAAATCAGTACACAAACGTTCATATAGATTTATGTATACTAAGCCCCAAGCTGGAAAGAATCAAATGTCCTTCAGTGGGTGGATGGCTAAGCAATGTGTAGGTATCCAGCACGCGCAATGACAAGGAATGAGTGTTTGAGGTAAGGGACAGCTTGGGTAAATCTCTGAGTGAAGAAAGAGAACCCATCTCAAAAGATCATACAAGGTGTGATCTCCTGTATGTATTATCTTGAAATAACAATCAGAAACAGAGAGCAGATTAGTGATTGCCAGGAGTTAGGCAAGGAGCAGGTGACTTAAGGTAGGAGTGTATGCAATTTCACTGTAGTGAATGAGCAGTTCAGAACCTTGGTTATGTTGAGTTAAACTAATATGTGGGCGGAAAAGATGCACAAAGGCATAGAAGCACTCCCACCCCGCCACACACACACACACACACACACACACACACACACACGTACACTCATCAAATACATGTAATCCCTGCTGAAATCTGAATAAGGCAACTATTCTAGTTACCAGCACAGCACCCAGGCCAATTCCTGGGTTTTGTATGAAAGTAACGTAAGATTGTTACCGTTGGAAGAATCTGGATCAAGGGCACACAGAAACGTCTCTGTACTATTTTTGATTCTTCCTGTGAATCTGTAATTATTTCAAAATAATAATATTTTTTTAAAAACAAAACATTAAAAAAATTGAGAAGCATCAAAGATATGAAGAAGTAAAAAAAAGATATGAAGAAGTAGATTGAATTATGATCACCTGAAATGAGGGAATACAGCAGCATATTATATAACACTGATATATATACGTGTCATGTACATCACATGTATCTATCATTACTTAAACATATAGTCTCTTGAACTAATTCATAAGGTTGTGAAATCTCTGACCACGATCTTGGGGCCATTCTGTTGTTCTTGGTGAAAGGAAACAAGATTTTAGGGAATGTTTTTCAAATTTATTGTACTTATAAAATATATAATTCATCTAAGATAAATGCAGTGCAAGATAAACCAATTGAAAAAATTAATAAAATTGCTTATTTACATATCCTTCTATTACCTGTTTAGTAAATAAAAGGTCTATATTGATTTTCTTTTATCATACCTGCTATTGATACTTTGCTTCTCCTTCCTTTTTTTGTTGGTCTTACCAAGATTTCATCAATTTTATTAGCCTTTTTGAGAACCAACTTTTGATTTTATGTATCTTTCCTACTGTACATTTTCTCTCGTATGAACTTATGCTCTTATTGTTTTCTTCTATATTATGCATATTAATTTGATATTTTTCTAAGGTCCTGAGGTTGATTCTTAGATTGGTTTCCAAATTTTCTTCCAAATTTTTTTGAGATATATATATATATATAACATATATATAACTTTCTCTGTAAGCCTGGTATATATATATATGTAACTTTCTCTGTAAGCCTGGTTTTTCCTACATATTATTGTATTTTATACATTGCATTTCATTGTATTTCAGTTCAGAATAGTTTCTAATTTCCATAGTGATTGATATTTCATGGAGGGGACCTAGAAAATAGATAACCTGACTTCACTTTCCTTGCTGTCTTGCATGTTCTGCCCTAACCCTGCCCCGATCAAACCCAAGCAGCATGCAGGGGCACAAGAGCACTGCACGTAGAGCACAGAGACAGCCAACCATGGCCCCTGACCAAATGAAGCTCATATATATTTTGTAAATAAAGTTTTACTGACACACAACCATGCCCATTCATTTATGTATTGTCCATGGCTGTTTCAATGCTGCAACGTCAGAGTTGACTGGTGTTGTTAGACACTTTATAGCTCCCAACACTGAACGTACTTACCATCTAGCCCTTTACTGGAAAAGTTTGCTGGCCCCCAATATTGTTTCTGTAGGTCAGCTTTCAAAGGCAAAGGTGGATAGTGAAGCTGGAAAGGCCAACAGAATTATCAAGCACATATGATCTTTTTCCTGAAACATTCTTAGACTTAAGTACTATGGTCTGAATGTGTCTTCCCAAATTCATGTGTTGAAACCTAACCCCTAGGGTGACGGTGTTCGCAGGTGGAGCAGGTTAAGCTCCTTAACATACTGGTACCACGTGTGCTGTTACATTTAGTAACAATACTTCCATTGTTTCATATAGTCCTACTGTGTAGGTTATGCTCTTTATACCCTTCTGCATGCCCTAGCTACCGAGCGGAATCCGGTTCCATCAGTCTGAACAACAGGCCATGGCACTTCTTCTAACGCATATTTTCAGTGACTGTTTTCCTCTTTCTGTTTTTCTAGAGCTGGCTTGTTCAGCCCTCACGTTGGAAGGACATTTCAGTGCACACAGTGTTCCTGGTTGGGTCATCATTTTTCTCAGCACTTCAGTGATACCATATCCATCGTCAGTATTTTCCTTGCTGCTTTAAGGGAATTTATCTTTCATTCTGGCTGCGTTGAAGATTTTCATCCTATCCCTTACATGCTGGTTATTAAATTATTGTCTTTCTGCTCCGAACACTGCCCTCTCTGCTCTGCTCTGCGGCAGGAGGCTGGGGCTGCGCACTGGCCTGTCCCTCTGCCAGGCGGGACCCTGCGATGTCTACACAGGATGGATGGCAGTTGTTTCGTGCGCCATCAGCATTGCTCGGTCAGCCTCCTTAGCGTGAGGGTGGGGGCTGTTCCTTTCTCAGTTTTCTCCGAGTTGCTAAACCAGCCGTAATGCATCCCTCCAAAGAGCTCCTGCGAGGGGCCTCCTCCTCTTTAGAGCCAGTCCTTCCCTGACCTCTGAAGGCAGCCGCAACACCATGCACTGGCCCAGAGGTCTGGGTGCCAGCTTTCTGGGGACCCTCCTCCAACCTTCTACATTCTTACAATTCTCTCTTCCCACCTTGACCGCCAGGCCGCTTTCTGAAGTCCCTGAGTGACACCAGTGACTCCAGTTCTGTCTTTTCAATTCTCTAACATCTATTTACCGAATTACCTCTAATATTAGTAAATTTTCTCAGTTAAAATAATTCTGCCCTGACTGATTTATGTTGTTTTCAGCAAGATAATGTGCCTACCTATGGTTTTCTTTGTATTATTTTTTTCACTTATAAGAAAGCTATTTTTCCCTGACAAGTTTAAATTGGATATTTGATTGTACAAAATTTTGATTTTATACACATTTACACTGCAAAATATTCAATGAAAATATTAGTATTAAACCTAATACATTTTCAATTAATGTGTTTGGTTATTATAAGCAGAAGGTCAGTGCATCATGTAATAAAAATATAAAAACATCTCTTCCCAAATATGTATTACATAATTATTATTGTTATTATGTTTTGTTTTGGTTTGGTTTTTTTGGCTAGAACAATATTGAAAAAAAATAGTACATATCTTTATCTTGTTCTGAGTTTAATGGGATATCTCTATAATAATAAATTATACTCTCTTGGCTTCCAATAGGTGTAATCATGTAAAGATCATTTATATTTTTCTTCTCTTAATTTACTAAAAAGTAGAATTTGTTTCATTATTAGATTTCCTAATGTTGACCATTTTTCTCTTTCTGGAACATATTCTTTGTATATCCTGCTACTCACTTGGCTGTTATTTTGTTTTGGATGCTCCATATTCTATTAAAAATTAAAATTGGCATATATACACACATAAATACAGTGTGTGTAACATACATTCAATATTAATAAGAGCATTATATAAACCACTAAAAATAAACTTGCAAACCCTACTTCTTTACACATAGTGTACATTTTTTTTTAAGATTTTATTTATTTGACAGAGAGATAGACAGCCAGGGCCGTGGAACACAAGCAGGGGGAGTGGGAGAGGANCAGCATTATATAAACCACTAAAAATAAACTTGCAAACCCTACTTCTTTACACATCATGTACATTTTTTTTTAAAGATTTTATTTATTTGACAGAGAGATAGACAGCCAGGGCCGTGGAACACAAGCAGGGGGAGTGGGAGAGGAAGAGGCGGGCTCCCTGCTGGGAGCCCAATGTGGGGATTGATCCCAGGACCCTGGGATCACGCCCTTGAGCTGAAGGCAGAGGCTTCACCAACTGAGCCACCCAGGCGCCCCCATCCTGTACATATTTAAATAATTTAAGAGTTGTTTCCCTAAAGTTTAATACAATTTAAACATAACACAATGTCTACAATCTTGGGTTACAAATTATTATTACCTTTCAAAGTTTTCAATGATTACTGATTTATTCAATATTCATAATTATACCAGAAGTAATATGGATATTTATTTCTCAAAACTTGTTCATTAATTTAGATTTCCTAAGACACGAATGTGAAGTTGTCCACAGCAGTCTCTTTTAGTCTAGAATTTTTAAATTTGTGGTTACATTTCCCCCAGATGTTACTATTACAGCTTATTTCTATGTTTCTTCGTGTCATGACACTGCCAAAGAATGTGCATTTTGTTGTGAGAATGATCTCTTAATACGATTAATGATCTCATTCCCAATTTCTGTCTTTTCTCTTAAATTAATTCCTTTCATTTTGTGGTTGCTGTTGCTTTCTTAAGTTCTTATGTCAAATACTTTTCTTACCATTTTGAGTATTTCTGGTCTTTCATTTCTAGGTTTTCTGTATTTTGACCCTTCCTTCAAGGTTTTTAAAGAGAACATTATTAAAATGAATTCAAAGTGTTTTTGAATTTATTGCTACATTTTGTTCAAAATAGGTAGTTAATTATCAGAGTAACTAGTGGGTTTATTTTCTACTTTGACTAATTAGCTTATTTTTCTTAGCAACCTAGAATATGGTACTTTTTTAAAAAGTTAACAATACTCTTTATTGCCAATTAATATATTTTGACATAAATTCAACAGTACCATTAATCTTTATGTGTTCTAAAATATAACATCAATACAAAGAAAGAAAGGCAGAAAAAATGTTACCAAATCTGTTGAGTTTAAAGATAAGAAAATCAATTTGTCTACATATACTGATAATTATACTTTAACCATCCCAGTTGAATTGCATTTGCATTATCCAAGAGATTTAAAACAAAAGTAAAATTAGTGCTATAGAAATATATATATATAAATATATGTATATATATATATTTATATATATATTTTTTGGTCTTTTTGCCCCTATTGAATGGCAAAAAGCATTGAGCACAGCATCTTCCAAACAGTGCTCCTTAAATCTCTGGTCCCTAGAGATGTTACTCAAGTCAACATTCCGTGACAACCTTGCTGGCATGTACATGTAACATCCCATTTGTCCCTTCTGTACTGTTTCCTTCTCTTCCAGGATATATTTTATTTTCCCGAGGGATTAGGTAATTATACATCCAGTTTCCCGTATTTTGAATCTCATGATCTCTTTATTATTTGCATGGATGACTTATCCAGTACATTGGATTTCTGATTCTCGGTCAACTCACTTCTGAGATCCACACCTTATTCTGTTCGGATCTGCCAGAGAGTCAGCCTGGAGAGTCACGAGACCAGTTCAGAAGCTGGGCCGTGGATGCACAAGAACGTCTGTAACCAGGAGGAGCTGGGGCTGCCTTGGCATTTTCTACACCTTGTCTGACTCTAGACTCGGATTTGCTCTGTGGCTTGTGGCGAAAGCCTGGCTCGCCAGCCCTCCACTCACCATTCTCCCTGGTTTCTGAGACTGACAGCCTTCTCAGGATTGCTCAGACCCGGGCCCCACTGCTGCTTTACGACAGGGAAACACCGTCTGCTAACATTCCTTACGTTTGTTCCTCTCTCAGTCTAAGTGGATCTTCGTCAAGGTTTTCTGAGCCCACCACTGAGGATGAAGGACAAGACAGAGCGAACAGGAACCCTCATACTATGATGCAGAGTTTATCATTTCTTATAAGTAATGTTTCATAAATAATTTTCTGAGTTGGATTATTTCATCTGAAATATCACAGCCATACTTATAATACTTTCTTTCCCTTCTTTACAACATTTTAATTGGTAATAAAAGGGCTGGTATTAACTGTACCAGCGGCCAAGTTTTCCATTCTTTCTCATTTTCTTTGCTTTTTCATTGGGTAAAATACCCATTACATAAAACTTATCATTTGGACCATTATAAGTGTAAGTTCTGTGACATTAAATATTCACAGTGTTGTGTGACTACACTGTTTTCAGTCTTAAGCTTGGTATTGAATATGAATAATCAGGTCAAAAATACTAATTACATCACTTAATAAACTGGTATTTAAATAACTTGATATTAAATATAATCGACTAATATTTTTCACCAATGGTGACAAATAACGACAGCTCCATCCTTACCAAATTACTCTTAATTTATCAGGACCATTAAGCTCTCATCCCACAGGGGGGAAAAGGTGCAATAAATGGATCAGATAGCTATCATTAAACTTCCCTGGTTTTAATTTTTTTATTTACAGGACAGAATTTTATTTTATTTTATTTTATTTTTTTAAGATTTTATTTATTTATTTGACAGAGATAGAGACAGCCAGTGAGAGAGGGAACACAAGCAGGGGGAGTGGGAGAGGAAGGAAGCAGGCTCATAGCAGAGGAGCCTGATGTGGGGCTCGATCCCACAACGCCGGGATTACGCCCTGAGCCAAAGGCAGACGCTTAACAGCTGTGCCACCCAGGCGCCCCACAGGACAGAATTTTAAAGTATTGAAAGGATTTTTTCTGAGATGTTCTAATATCAGTCCCTCAACTTAGAGTTAAGACCCTCATATCTCTTCCTCTTTTTTGCTGATACTTATTTTTCGCCTGGAATGAATATTTTCATTTGGTTATTCTAGGTTAAATATAGCACTAATATTCATAAATCAATCAGCATATCATGACTATCATGGCTGACGGACAAGTAATCACTACTCTCTCTCTGCGGGCTCTGGACTAGGGAGTCTGTGTGCATTCTGCCAGTGAAACAGGTACTGTCCCACTGTAAGAAAAGCGTGGGGATCAGAGGAGAAAAGGAGATCATCTAAGAATCCACGTCTAGAAAATAAGAGAGTGGGGACTTGAACCCATGTATTTGCTACCATGATTCTTATTCCTGACCTTTATGTTAAAAATTATACAGTCATAAATCAAGAGTGATTGAAAAATCAAAATGACATTATAACCATTTCATAACCATGTCTGATCATAGGCTCCAATTGATAGAGGATCTGTTTTGAGGTAGAGAGATTTAGACCAGAAGTGATGGGATTGGAGGAGGGGAGGGAGAAGCCAGGTAGATTACCGAAATGAATAAATGCATATGGCACCCATTGCTTAAGACGTTTTAACAAATACAAAGCCACAAAGTCCACTATTATAATCTTCCAAGTTCTATCATTACAAGTATGTGTGTTTCCTAATTTTACAAGTGTCCAATTATCCATCACTCCGGGTATCATTCCTACATATCCTGGTGGATATGTCCCCCAGCTCATGTATGACACCACCAAAACAGACTAAAAGAATCAGCACATCATTCATTCTACACCTCGGAGGAGAGGTATTTGTTCCTACAATCAAAATATAGGAAAACAGACTGTCAGTTAGCCAACAGAATACCAGTGTTCCTGAAGCCACGGAAATGTGAGAAAAGACGGGTCAAACTGGTGAGCACGGTCGGGCTCATAACCGAGTTTATGCGGAAATAAAAGGTAGGAGAGCAAAGGGGACTAAGGGAAAACTACATGGTGATTTGATTGTCGGTATAGACTTCTGAAAAGGTCCCAAACACTTCTAACGGTGGGACGTGATTGCCATCTAAATTCTCCTCTGCTCACAGCAATGTGCTCCCTAATCTAGTACTTCAGACTCTCTTTACAGAACAAATTAGAAATAAAGCCCCTATATATTTCTTCATCAAGATTAATTACATGAGAACATGTTTTGACTCTGAATGACTGTAATTTTCAGTGATTTTGCCATGTTGTTCATTTCTCTAATGGGAAACAGTCCTTGTCCTGTAGCAAAGCTTCAAGTTCCAAAAATCAAGATGGAATAGCAGAACTGTTGGGCTGTGGTGTGTGTATGTCTGTATGCTGAATAAAGGTTTCAGATAAAATCATGGAGTTAATTTTGATACATGGTCAAACGTATTTCTGGGTTCCACCATTAGCCTACGATGATGTATACAGAGGATAGCCACCCGCACGTACGTCTATCCATGTCTATATCCTCTTAAGTGCTTAAGTTAAAATGTTATGTATATGGCTATATAATTTAAATGTTCTGGTTTTGGCACCAATAAAGAGGTCTGGGAGAATCTTCTGTAGCTAAATATTGGACAGAAGGCTTCTGAAAAATCCAGGGATTGCTGTCGGAAAGCAATTAAGCTGAAGAAATTACATTAGCCGAGAGCAGATGCCGTATCCAACTCAGTTGCCTATTTTTCATGCAGTTGGGCTCGCTGGCCTTTTATTTCCCAATAAACAAAAGATTGACAAACACCTGTCCCTTCCAGAGTCAGGCGAACTTGTTTATTTGAACAGTAAGTAAAACACCAAGAACGATTTCACTCAGCTCTTCATATTCCAAATTCGTTTCTGGTGAAGGTGAAGAGAAATTCAAGGAATTTGGAATGTATATCCCTTTTAGACTGAGCTTCCCCGACATCCTTATACAGTTTTTACTTGGTCTTTTTATTCTAAAATCATTCCAGGGCGGCACATGCTTTGGCAATAACATTGTTCGATAGCAACGACCGAGTTTTCTAGACTCCTTGTGCTTTCTGTCAATGAAACCACCTTTTTTTTTCCTCCTTGAAGTAATCATAATATGAGAAAAAAATCCTGACCATAATTAGAAAGAATTATGTTTTACATTATCACAAAAATAAATTTTTCTAAAAAAAAAAATGTTTGGCTGAAGTAATTTTCTTATGTAATAAATCCATGGAAGCCAACTGTTAAGTACGTTTTTTAAAATTTTGAATTTTATCATTTCAGCAAGGTCTGTTTTTTAGATTTTTTTTTTACCACGCTATATTTTTCTACTTTTCAGATTTTTCATTCCTGCACCATCTCTACAGAAAGGTGTAGGTGACTTTATCTCCGATTTGATACGTTAGCGATGCCTTTCTGTTTTTCAATTTAAGGATTCATTTCACCATATGGTCTGCTTAGCCTGATAAACGCTCTTGCACATTAGGAAATAATTGTAGCTGTGGAAAACCATCCACACCTCCACAGTTAAGGTTATGCCAGGGTTTATGAGCGCTGACCCCTTCTCCAGTTCCAGGAATTTATCTCTGAGCCATCAGTTTGTTTCAAACCTGTCAGCTGGCATCTGTGAACTCCTTGCTATTATGCATGTTGTGCAAGAGATCGTTTTAGGTCACAAGTATGATGGTTTTACTCAAATCCGCTGTTTTCAGAAGTTGAAATAAAGCAAGTATCTATGTGACTTATTCATGGTGTCACAAGTAAAAACAATGATCTCTCAAATTAAAACAGAATTAAGCATAAAACGTTTTTCAAGAGCCTTACTAGTTGTGTATACATTCAACAGCGGACTCTAAAGTCCATGTGGGCAGGAACGCTGCAGCCTACAAACAGAGGCGTATTTTATTCTGTGATATTTGGCTTCTAGTGCAATTATTCTGTCCACTGCGTGGCTGGACGTGCAACTCTCAGATTTTGTTTTTACTCATGTTCAAGCGACTTCAGTCATAAACCTGTACCATCTAAAAAATGTTGTAAAATGTTGTGCATGATAAGAAAAAAAAGCAATAAAAAGCTTTTGAAAATATTCTAACTACCACACTCTCAGTGTGCAGGTCTCCCTATGTATTCCTTCCCTTCTCCTTCACACAAACACGCACTCCTAACTCTCCCTGCCAGACAGTGTGTTCATTCAGGTGCCTGGAATAGCTCCCCAGTCCCATCTACCAATCCCACCTATTTTCTTTAGAGCCTGGCTTTCTTATGACGATCGATAGACCCATGAATTATAATTAGCCATTTGTTACCTGTCTATTGAATATATATATATGACCCCTTTTATGCCAGACCCTTTTCCAGACGATGGCGTCCCTCAAGAATCAGATGTTCTGGTGTTGAAGATAGGAGAAAAAAAATAAACAAATGCATACATAATATTTCACCCAAAATATTTTCTGTTTCTACTTTATTAAACACAGTGATGATTAAAATATAAATTAGTATTTTCCAGCCGAGATAAGAACTTAGAAGACTTTTAACCCAAAGTCCTGTTTGACTTTCAGAAACAGCATTACTCTATTTACGTTACAACTATGTTCAGTCATTACCCGAAGTTCACATTGTTTGATTTATTTTCCTGTGCAGCATTTTGTGCATAAGACTAAATTAAGCGAACAGGTTGGGTGTTCCAAAATTTAACGGAGAAACTCAAAATGTGCATTCAAGGAAACATACAATTTTGCTGAATATTTATAATATATACAACTGTACTTTAATAGTAAAAAAAATGCTTGGGATTCAAAAAGTGTCGTCACTAATTTTGACTATTTTTAAGTCATATGACATATGATACGCATATGTCATATGACAGGTATTTGTAAGTCTGAATGAAAATAATCTTTCATGGGGGCGCCTGGGTGGCACAGCGGTTAAGCGTCTGCCTTTGGCTCAGGGCGTGATCCCGGCATTGTGGGATCGAGCCCCACATCAGGTTCTTCCGCTGTGAGCCTGCTTCTTCCTCTCCCACTCTCCCTGCTTGTGTTCCCTCTCTCACTGGCTGTCTCTATCTCTGTCGAATGAATAAATAAATAAAATCTTTAAAAAAAAAAAAAAGAAAATAATCTTTCATGGTTAGCTGACTCCGCTGACCAGCCGGTTCTGCATTCCAATAAGACCCCATACTGCGGGCCACTCACGTGCACACCTGTCTCCTGGAGATACAACACGCTTGGTGTGTGTGGGAAAAATGCCACAAAGAATCCAACTGATAGTAACAGTCACAGAGGCAAAGACAATATCAAAGGTTGTAGGCAATCTGTGGTCCTTTGCCAGGAAATAGAGATTTTTGATAAATTTAGGGACAAAATCTCAACTAACTCACCAATGAATAGGGATTAATTCACTGTGTACTTAGTGGAATAAAGGAAATTCAGTACACAAAGCTGTAACTACTTAGAACAAGTATTATCAAGGTTGAAAGGGCGGTTAAGTGTGGGGTAAAATACATAAGAGAAACAAGAACAGATGGAAAAATGTTCAGGGTAAACCGGAAGCACATGCAGGATTGTAAAGGAGTGTGGGCAGCTACTGGTTACTTGGAAATGTTAAGAAACACCTTCCTTTGCATAATGAGTGTGTCAAACAGTAACCACAATAAAAACAGAAACAACACTAATACTAGTAATAGTAAAGTATATAATGACAGCAACACCTTGCACACACCACTGTTCCAAGCACCCCACAGGGATGAATCCACAAAACGACTCATGATGATGGAAATACGAGCACCTGCTATTTTAGTGATGTACATCTGGGAGAAGTATTTATAACGCAAGATCCCGTCATCGATGGTAGCCGTGCTCGCAGCGCCTGGTGACAGGGCATCCGCTGTGCTGCTCATTCTACATGGGTTCCACCACCAAACCCTATGACAACACAGTCTAGTCCAAACTGCACAGGCCACTGCACAGGTCAGCCTTCATGAAAGAGTGAAGGGCGTGCACGGTACAGGAGCCCCACGCTAGGTCGGGCCGCTCAGCGATCCTCGTGGCACCTGCGTCTTTCTTCACCTGCTCCTCAGAGTTTCATCACTTCTTTTTAAGTGTTCGAATAATTCCTCACTCCCACCTTTCTATGAGCTCCATAAAGAAAGGGGATGTGTTTGTCTTGCCATCATGGCATCACCAAAATCTAGTGAAAGACCCAACACATTTTTCTTTTACCATCTTAACCATTTTTATGTGTAGACTTCAGTACTTAACATGTTCACGCTGTACAGCAGATCTCTAGAACTTTCTCATTTTGCAAAACGGAAACATTCTACTCATTAAATATTACCCTCCACTCTCCCAGTCCACGCCGACCACTTTATGACTTTCCATTTCTGACTTTGAGTGCTTTAGATATAGCGTGTGGACTTTTGAGACTGGCTTATTTCACTTAACATAAAATGTCATCCAGGATCATCTATGGTGTAGCATGTGTCAGGAATTCCTTCTTTTTTAAGGCTGAATTGTATGTATGGACCACATGCTTTTATCCATCCATCCATCAACGGACAGTTGGGTGCTTTCCAGCCTCTTGGCCATAGTGAATAACGCTGTGATGAACGTGGTGTGCAAGTATCTTCTGAGATCCTGCTTTGAATTCTTTTGCATATATATCCAGAAGTGGGATTGCCGGCTCACGTGGTAATTTCACATATAATTTTTTGAGGAATGTCCATACTGTCATCCACATGGCTGCACTATTTACACTCCCACCAATGGTGCACAAGCATTCCAGTTTCTCCGCATCCTCGCCAACACTTTTTTCCCATTCTTTTGATAGTGGCCGTCCTAAATGGGTGTGAGGTGAGATTTCATTGTGGTTTTGGTTTTCTTGTCCCTACTAATTGGTGATGATGAACATCTTCTCATGAGTTTGTTGGTCATTTGTGTATCTTCTTGGGAGAAATGTCTAATCAAGCCTTTGCTCATTTTTTAACAGATATATTTGTGGTTTTGTGTTGTTCAGTTATAGTTCCTTATACGTTATGCATATTCACTCCTTATCAGATATATGATTTGGAATATTCTCCCCCATTCTGTAGGCTGCCTTCTCACTCTTGACTGTGTCCTTTATGTTTAAAAAAGGCTTTGAGCTTTATGTAGTCCAACTTTATATCGTTGCTTTTGTTGATTGTGCTTTTGGTGTTATACTCAAGAAATCACTGCAAGACTGATGTCATAAAGCTCTTCCCACGTGGTTTCTTATAGTTCTAGGTCAACAACCCAACATGAGTAATTTTCACATACAGCGTAAGGTAAGGGTCCAACTTCATTCTTTTGCATATTCTGGATATCCGGTTCTCCTTTCTTTCCCACGGCATTAGGACTGGTTTTTCACGAGGTTAACCAGGGTCTGTAGATCTGAGCTTCCCTCAGACTTCAGTCCTGACTGACCAACGACATGTGCGGAGAAGTGATGCATGTAATTTTTGAACCCTGTCCCTGTGGGAGAGCTCTTTGTCCTCATCTTTTACTGTCCACTGTCCCATGGCACCATGAACACTGGAGATAAAGCCCACTTTACCCAGAGGACAAAGGCCACTCACCAAGAGACAGCAAGGAAGAAAGACAGAAAAACCCGGGACACTAGATTATGTCACTGTTGGATGTGCTTCCTGCTCTGAGCAGCCTACCTTCTACACTCTGAAGGAAATAAAATAAATTTATAATTTTGGAGGAATGGGGGTATTATATATATTAGCCTGAACCCCCCCCCCAAGTAATGCAGAAACTGGTATGTGGAGGTGGTATATCGACACTATGAAAACCTAGACTATATGGCATTGCCTTGGTTTTGACAGAAGGAACAGCAAAGACAACCTTTAACTCTAGAAAATTGATTATCCAGGTGATGCTATACCATTTTTCTTAGTATAGCCTGAAATGCAATGGAAGGCAGAATTCCTCTCTATTGAACTTATAGTTCTGGGGAAAAGAGCAGAAACATCAAAATAACATTTTTGTTTTGCCCTTCATTACTCTTTGACAAGATACTGGGCCAAAATTAAGTAAGACAAGAACCAGCTGGTTTGAAAGCACAGATGGAATGAAAATACTGTTTTGCTAACAGAACTTCTCTCACCCTCTGGTCAGAAAACAAAAGAGGAATTCCATACACTTAGGGACTCTGACAAGACCATATACTTAGTGTGGCTACTTTTTACTTCTGGAACAGAAAACCTACCGAGTTCTTGAAGGAATTTATTGCAACAGAAGCTGCAACAATGCTTCCTAAAACAGCGTGCGACAGATTGATTCCTAAAGGCGATCCACGGGCCCCGAGCCTGTCGCGTCAGGAAACAGGCTGCGGGAACAGTGCAGCCCCGGGTGGAATCGTCATCTGCAGACAGCAGACTGTGGGGCAGTCGCCAGTGTCCTCAAGCACCCACCCTGTTCTTCTCCCTTACAGAGTTCGCTGGGCACACAGGCACATCCACCACCAGGATGACAGAGCACCGGGGAGAGGACGCAGGGTCCCTTCCCCATGTCATGGACACAGCTGCCTGTCCTCACGGGGCTACTGGACTCACGACTCGTGAGACTCAAAGCCACTTAGAGTTTGTGCGTCACTGCATTGTGGGTCTTTTGGAGACACTGATGTTTAGTAATGTCTCATTTTTATCTTATAAAAAATTTCTGTAGAAACTGGCTCTATTTTTGGACATTAATATTTGTTCCACTGATCTGTCTGTGCATGTACATGTTACATATTTTTAACTTGTGATAGCTTTGTTTTATATACATTACAACTTATGCAGATTATTCTTTTATTTTTCTTGTTTCCCATAGTTTTTTCTTTCTTCTTGCAAGTATGAAATTTGCTAAGGTTTATGAGAAAATACAAAGGAAGTGATTTTTTATAAATTTTATTAGAATTTATAAATTGTACAAAAAGACTTAGGAATCAGAAATATCTTTGATATTCAGCTTTATACCCATGAATAGGGTGTTTTTCATTTATTCAAACTCCACCAATTTTTGTCTTCCTGATCACACAAATTTTTTTTCTTTCATTATATGTTATAATGGTGGTGTGCACAGATTAAGTTATCCTTCTATATCTTGTCTAGGTGTTTAAATATATTGGCATAAAACTGTTAATAATGTGAACTTATCATCAGTTGTAACATCTGAAGTGCTCTCTTTTTTTAACGTGTGGCATGATTTATTTGCTTCATTTCACTCTTTTTAAAAATTAATCCACTTTACTAACAGCTCTAGAAAATGTATTACATTATCCTCTTTCTTAATTTATCAACTAATTTCATTACACTAGTTATGCACATTTATTGAAAAAAAAATTGAGATATTCCAGTTAAGCAAAAAACAAAATGAAACAAAACAAAATGAAAAACCAGTCACCTGTGATCAGGACATCTGGAGATAAAATCTGTTAACATTCTTAGGTGTGAATGTAAGTGTGTATGTGTGGGATAAGTTTTTATTAAGAATATATTTCCTAAATCTGATTTTTAGAAACATTGTATTTATTTACAAATTTGAGAGAGAGAGAGAGAGAGAGAGCACAGGAGGAGGGAGAAGTGGCAGGCGGAGGGAGAGGGAGACCCAACTCTCTGCTGAGCAGGGAGCCCGATGTGGGACTTGATCCCGGGAACCTGGAATCATGACCTGAGCCAAAGGCAGACGCTTCACCGACTGAGACACCCAGGCGTCCCTCCTAAATTTAATTTTAATAGTTACTTAACATCCCATCGTAGGAACATAATTTACTCAGTGAATTTTTAATCCTACTTGGAGGATTTAACTATCTGCAATCACAATTTCAAATAATATCACAGTGAATGCTGTCATAGAAAAACACAGATGAGATTAATCACGTTGCTAAGTTACAAGAAAATAAGCCAATTTGGAATTTAATGGAAATTTAATTGAAACTATAGTGTAAACTTGGAGGACCCTGTTACTCGGGCACTCCTGGTGTTGCTATCCTGAAACACGGTACTTCTCTTTTTATTAGGAAATTTTTTTGCGTATGACTCCCCAGTGCTTGATGTCAGCATGTTTCTCTTGTTTCTTTTTTAATTACTAGAATTTAGGTGAGGTTTCTTTTCATTTTACTAGCCGATAAACACAGTTTATTTTAAACACTGATACTTCTCCCACTGTCTTTTTCCCTCTCTTTCTCCCATCTACCTCCTTCAAGGGTTATTCTTTTTTTTTTTTTTAAAGATTTTATTTATTTATTCGACAGAGATAGA